>NC_133619.1:10888826-11158826 GCF_048593235.1 Sminthopsis crassicaudata
TATTTTTCTGCCAGACTCTCTCCCTCTGTCCTATCTTATTTTTGGATTGGATTGCTTTGCTACAACTTGTTAATCATTGAAGAATTTCAAAATACTTTTCAAATAAATCAGCCTCCTCCTAGTCCTTGTTTTGTTACTTAGAAAAAAAATCAGGCACATTGCTTTAAGAAAGCTGCCAAGTCAGACACAAAAATAGGGGCAGGCAGTGATCTATAATGGGAAGTGTATTAGAAGGGCCTCATGGTGCAGTGGAGAGAGAGAGAGAATTGGGTGGTTTTCAAGTCCAAAACTTTGTTGTTTATTCGATTAGTCCTGTCTGACTCCTTGTGACCCCATTTGGAGTTTTCTTGGCAAAGATACTTAAATGGTTGGCCACTGCCTTCTCCAAGTCAGTTTACAGATCAGCAAACTGAGGCAAACAGGTTAAGTGACTTGCCAAGGATCACACAGCTAGTAAATGACTAAGGCAAAATTTGAACTCAGAGCCTCCTGACTTCAGGCTTGATGCTTTATGCACTATGCCACCTTGATGCCCATATGGGCTCGGTTTGATTCTTACCTTTGGCACAGCTCGACTAGGCGACCTTAGCTAAGACATGAAACTCATTGCCATAGAGAATAGAGAAAAGATGGAGATTTAAATCGGTAAAAAGCTCTTTCAAGGCACCTGGATTCTATTCTCTTCGATTGGCTGCTTATTTGCCCTGAGGGAATGACATAACCTCCTTTCTCCTGTTTCCTCATTAATCATTCACTAGACCAAAAGATCTCTTTGGATCCTTATAGATTCTATAAGCTGCTTCTATGACTCAGCCATCTAACCTCAGCCAACAGTTCAGTTAAAGGTCTTAAGAGAAGGATTTTAATGCTATAACCAACTTTATGATATTTCATTCTGGGTTGAACAACTCTTTCAAGCCTTTATATAATCACATATTTTCTGAGTGACCAAGCTACTAAATCCAGTGGCCCAGTGATTCCCTGAAGACAATCCAAGATCTTAAAACAAGTTTAGACCCTTAAAAAGGTGTATTTTTTTTTCTTTCTATGATCTTGGCCCCTCTTTGTATAATTTCAAAACAATGAGTTTTTATCTTTTTTTTTTTTTCTTTTTCAGCTCTTTAATTTACAAGACCCATGAAGGTGTTAAAAAGTCAATCATATATTTTTTAAAGGAAATGTTGATGCTTATAAAATCCCTACTGGGAGATACTCCCAGATCAACTCTTTTTATCACAAAATGGGTCAGCCAGCTCACTGAGACTATTAGTTTACCTCTCGGCCATGTGCACAATATCCCACATATATTTATAAGGATTTTAAATCCTTTGTTAACATTCTTCTTTGAAGGACATTTACATTCTGAGCATTCTAGATACAGTGTGTTCTGGGTAGAATTTCCACTCCTACATGATACTGTCCTTGATGTCACCACTGGTTTTGAACCAAAAAAAAAAAAAAAAAAGGTATTTGAAAACCACCAGAATGATTAGTTATTTATAGATTTTTAGTGACTATCTCCTCTAACCCAAGGAATATGAATTCCTACATCAAATGGCCCATAAAAGGATCATCATCTTAATTTGCTTTTTGAACACCCAGTTGCTTTCCATAATAGGGACTTAATCAAAGTTGAATTTAATTCATGGTTTTGTTTCAGGACATTGTGTGCTTTAGAATGAAAATATTAGAAGTAATGTCATCTAAACTATAAACTGTGTTTAGCAAAAAAGCAATTTGTAGCATACATAGAGAATTCATTTTATTTGGCTCAGTGGGTCTTGTGGATGTCAATGGCCGATGTGTAGATCTAAGAATGCTTTGTTATTATTCTGAATAGCTCAGAGTTAGACTATTTGGCTTCTGTCCTTTTCAATTTTTCCTCAGATACAAAAGATCATAGTTATTCATGGATAGGTAAGAAACAGAGAATATAATGGTATAATACCATACATGAAACAAAAAAGTCATAAAGGAATGAAATAAAGTGTTTGCCATGGACTGTGTTTGGCACGTGTTATTCTACATACACCTGTTTCTTGCCTACCTCTTTAAAAAATATTTCTTTGAATATTTCAGGATTCATTGAATGAAGAACCAACTTCAGATACCTGAATCCTGAAATATTCAGAGAAATATTGAAACTTAACTATTGAGATCTTTCCTCAGATAATTTTATTAAAAGTTTTGGATAAATTTTGTTTTAAAATCTGCAGATTAGAGTAGGATTTTGGAAATCCACTCCTCTCTAGAGAAAACTCCCATACTTTCCATTGTCATAATATTAACAGAATCAATAGAGCAAAGTGACCAAGCAGCTAAATATCCTCTCTGATGTGAGGCAGCCTGTAGGATGCTGAGGTTGTCTTAGAGATGTAGATGGGAAGCAAAGCACTTTTGGAGGATATGTAGTCATCCTGTGAATATCCAAACAAGGTTCAATAAAATCCCAAGGTCTTTCCAGAGACTCACAGCTATCAAATGTTTATAGGGAGAAAATACGTTGGCCTGGATCTTCCAAAAGAAATTAGAATTCTTAAAATAGAGGATACAGAATTAAATAAACTATATGCTTGGAATAACCTCTAGATGGTGAAGGAATTCTTGATGAAATAATTTCTGGAAAGAGATAGAAAAGATAGCAGAGAATAAGATGAGGAAAGTACCCATGAAGGAAGTGTCCATAGTGATGAAGTCTGATGTATTGAAGATTAATGTTCTTTTAAAATCTGGTCATCCATGTGTATTCATACTCCATTGCCTGGCCCTTGCTACAATCTGAACATGGTTTTCAAAAATCTAAATTGGTTCAATGAGTTCTCATTGATTCTCATAAAAATCTGTTAAGAGTTTTTCTGGGAGAACTCTCAGTGAGTTCTCTTCATTGATTGGTGCATAGAATGGTCTCTCTAGACAGTAGCCCCTTTTCTTTCTCATACTTCACTGGGCAAATGGCATCTGAAGTTCTTCTGGAGTCTTTATATAGATGTTTAACCCTCATTAATCAAGGGAGCATAGATCTCAAGCTGTAGGGGTTCACAGGTCATTGTTCTAATGAGGAAACTGTGTTCTGGTGAAGGGAAGTAATGGTCACACAGGCAATAATTATAGATATGGCATTTGAACCCAGGTCCTCTTCTTCCCACTGAACCACACTGCCTCCTATTTCCTTTAACAGACCATTAGTTCCTTGAGACCAAAGACCATGTTATATTCACTTTTCTGTCCTTCATAAAACCTGTCATGATAGCTTGTATTATCATAACATCTTGTACTAGTAAATATTTGTGAAATGGATCATTAATTGTCTTCTGAACATCCACCACTGGTACCCAGACCAGTTTTTAAATTGTCCCTAGGGTAACTGTAGGTTAACTGGGGTTCTTTCTTCTTTTTTCTGCCTCACCAGAATCCCCAATTCCTGGATTTCTAATTCCACTGTGGTGGTCAAGAGCGTATATAGATAACCCAACTGTTCTCAGTGTCACTGGGAGATTATAACATACCCCAGAGGCAAATCAATGGATATAGAACTGCCAGCAGTTTTGAAGCAAAAGTTATTTCTCCTTTATTTAAATGCCCAACAGCGGTAACCATATTTTATATGACCTTGAGCCTTTTTTGATGGATGAAAGAACGGGTGAACATTGAGAATTTAAGAGAGTTATATTGGTATCTCTGACAACTTGTTATAAATTTGCTTCCCAAATAATGATTTGTGGTTGAAAACAGAAGACGGCATTGTTTCATATTTTTATCTGTGACTAGAAAATATGAATAAAATTGATCTAGGACATATTGTACTCTCAGACACAGGTATTTTATCATGTAGCCACAATGTACTTGAGGCTATGTTCCTTCCTTATGAGGTTTACAGACAAGGCTTTGAATCTTTGGGAAAGGGTCCCATCCCAGATGATGAAAAAAAAAAACTATTAAACCTTTGACAGCAAAACTATTTTATTCTTTTTCTGTATTATGAGAGCAGTGGTAATATTGGATAGAAAGTTGGCCTTAAAACCAGGAAGAATAGGATTAATTTCCCACCTCTGATACATACTTCCTGAATGACCCTGGGCAGGTAGCTCAAACTCTCAATGATCTAGGCTCTTAGGCTATATAGAAGAGAAGTACTTACCTTCATTAGTGGATGAAGTTTCCATATTGGGAATTCCCTGTACCAGTGAACACAGATTCTCTTTATAACTATAACTCACTATCTGAAATTGATCCTTACATTAGTCAGTATTTAATCATTATGAATTGATTGGTGGGTAGGAACAGGAAAAAAGTGATCCTTGGGAAAAGTACCTAATTAACTTTAGTCAAAGGAGGATGAATACCTTATGATGTCAATGAATGGCTTGTTTTCTCATGGAGGCTCTTGAGTTTTATTCATTTTTGAAGTCTGTTTTTGGGATGTTCCTCATTTCTTAAATTGCCAATGTACTCTTTGAGGAAGATCTTTTACAACATGGCTAATATGGAAATAAGTTTTTGATGTGTTGGGGAGAGCGAAAGTAAGGGAAGGGGGGAGAAACAATTTGGAGCTCAAAATCTTACTAAATGAATGTTGAAAACTATCTTTACATGTAATTGGAAAAATAAAATATTAATGGGAAAAATTAAATAAATCAATTGTTTTAATTAGAATTAGGTCTTGAAATGTAGTCACTTCTCCTTTACTAAGACAAAAACACTCATTATTTCTCTAGTATTTTGCAATCTTTGTGATTAATTTTTTTGAAATTAGAGAATTGCACATTGGTTACCAAATGATGTAAATGCCATAGTTTTCTCCTTAATTCAGTAAAATTTTATTAAATGCCTACTGTGTATCAGGCATTGTGCTAGATATGAGGGAATTACCCTTAAGGAGACTGTATATCTTCACATGTAAAAAGGAAGATGCTGGTCTGAAGCTGGAGAGTTCCACATGTTTTGTTTCTTGGATCCCTTGGGTTGCCAGTTGGATGAAGGCCATAAATGTCTTATCACAGTTATGTTTTCAAACATCTGAAATAAAATACATAGGATTGCAAAGGAAACTCAAAATATTGAAATAGTTTGTCCCACTATACATAAAGAGTTCATATATATTTATACATACATATATGGACACATAGTTTAAAAAAATTAACAATATCAAGAGTTTGTGGACGATATGACCTCGAATTTCCTTCCAAATGAAAATTTGTGAGTCTTTACCAAGTTTACATTCACAGTATTGGCTAAAATGCTGGAACACTAATCTTCTGATGCTCTGAGCATTTTCCCACTGTGACTGGATATAGAAGTAAATGATTGTCTTTTTTCCCCATAATATTTTATTTTTCCCAATTACATGTAAAACATCTTTTAACATTTTTTTAATTCTCTACTTTCTTCCATGAAACAGTAAGCAATTTGATATACATATATAATAAGAAAAAAATATTTCTTAATGGCTTATTGTGTGCCAGGTTCTGTGCTAAGTGCTTTATAATTATTATCTTCTTTGACACATAAAAACAACTTTGTGAAGTAAAGGCTATTATTATCCACTTTTGCAGATCAGGAAATTGAGGCAAACTGGTTTCATAGCTAGTGAGTGATTGTGCCCATTGCTCTGTGCATTATGGCACCACCTAGCTGCCAGGGTAGAGCTTTGAAGGCTGTGGCATTGATCATTCCAATCATTACCAGGTCATTTTGGAAGCACCAGAAACTTCTGGGTTCACTTGATTTTGAACATTGCTCGACCCCCTGGGAATTGTATTAGTCACATCCTTCTTGGGAACTTGACAGGGAGATTTCTGTTCTGTGGGCATGGCAGAGCAGCTGCAAGAGAAAATCACCATCCAGGAGGTTCCAAATTTGCAATTATTTGGAAAAGTATCTGTACTGTGGATAGGAATAGGACTTGTGGCCATTTAGGGGGAATCATTCTACTGAGGAAATCACTGAGGAAATGACTTCCTAGCCATAATAGCAAGGAGAGGGAAGGAAGGCTGTTGTCATCTCCACCTGTTCTGCAGTGTCCTTACTCTCTGCTGCTGGCCATCAATCTCTGTCCTCAGTCTCCTCCTCTCATACAATTCACTTGTTTGTTTTTGCTTTTGCTTTTGTTTTTGTTTTTATTTTTTGCACTGGATATTTTTATATTGGTGCCATATTTCTTTTTTATAGTAGCTTTTTTATTTTTCAAAATGCAAATATAGTTTTCACCATTCATCTTTGCAAAATCTTTTGTTCCCTCCTTCCCTCCTTATATGCCCTCTTCCCTAGATGGCAAGTAATCCAGTATAGATTAAACACAGGCAGTTCTTCTAAACATATTTCCACATTTATCATGCTGGTGCTCTATTTCTTTGAAGCAATTTCAAAGTTGATTATTGCCTTTTATAATTTTATATCACCATTACTTTCTTCCATACCTACCATTGCACAGAACCTTCCTTATTGTTGTTCAGTTGCATCTAATTCTCTATAACCCCATTTGGGGTTTTCTTGGCAGAGACGTATACCATTTCTTCCTCTAGCTCATTTTACAGATGAGGAAACTGAAGCAAACTGCATTAAATGACTTATGCACAGTCACACAGTTAATGTCTGTCTACTACTGTACCACCCAGCTGACCTTGTAACATATGGTTAAATAAAACTGACTAATATTCAGAGCACTGGTTAAGTAAAACTGACTAATATTCAGAACACTTGTCAGACAACATATACAATATTCTGAATGAATAATCTCCCACCTCTTCTAAGAAAGGAAGTGTTTCATCTTGTGTTTTTTAGGATCAAGATAAATTATCACAATCTGGATTTTCTTTCTTTTCAGTGCTGTTTTTTTTAAAGTCTTATTATGAACTTTGTCACATTTTTTTCCTTTGCTCTATTGATTTCCCTTTGCATCACTTTAATCAGCTCTTCCCGTAGTCTTTGTGCACACAATGCCTTGATCTAATAGTGTCCCTTATGTTCATATTCCACTATATGTTTAGACATTACTCAGCACCCATTTTTGTTTCTAGGTGTTTGATTTAAAGTTCTATGAAGGAGAGAGTGTTTTTCCTTCTTCCCTAAAGTTCCTGGATCGCTCTCTGGGAAGAGATCTGCTGTGTCTACTCAAATCTCTCAGACAAATATATGTCCAAAAATGGGATTGAGGTTTTAAAAGGTAGAAATGATTTCATGTCTCTTCTAGCATGAGTCCAAAGCATGTTTCCAAAAATGGATGTATTAAGTCACAACTTTGTTGATCTCTAGTTTGCCATCTTCCCACAACCTTGATTGAAATCTAGCTATGCTCCCCTTTGCCAATCTGCCGGAGTCTCGGGGCACTTTGTGTTGTTAATGGTTTCAAATCACCATAATATGGAGAGTTGAAAATGACAAAAATAACTACTGTTCATTTTGAAGTCATTGATTTTTAACAGAAATACCTCAGCTTCAGAGCCAGAGCTCTTTCCACCATCTTTTATTACTGGTTTTCCCTTTACAATTTTATAGAATATTGAATTGCTCATCTGATATTTGCCCAGAAATGGAAATGTATTTTAAAATAGTCTTATTATATACTTAATATAATTGTTTTTAATAGTATAAAAGAAGGTCATTAGTTTTGTTGGTAGAACAATTTAATTCAAACAAATGTATACTGTTCAGGATAATGTCTTTACATAAATTTGGCTTAGCATGCAACATAGGCATTCTCTTCATATTTATCACTAGTGGCTCAAATACATTGTTAAACATCTGCTTTCTAATTAGCTAAAGCATAGAGCCGGGAACTCCACATTTCCAAAGAGCAGAATGTTGTACCTCTTTAGGAAAGAGGCCAAATTCATTTCATCCAGGTTTGAAAATGCTCCTCCTTTGCATGATGACCAAAATTCTAGAAATAATACATTTCATTGTCTAATGTAATTTGCTAATGATATGTCAGGGATGTTTCTCTCATACGTGAAACATTCTTCATGGTTTTGTGCAATTTTATTATAGACAGTGTCAGATGCTTTGACTCAGCAAGCAGAAGTTGGTCCCCTGTTCCATGGATGATGATTTCCAGAGGTGTAGCTTCTAAAACTTCTAGGATTTGTCTTATGTTTGTTGAAATTTCCCAGCTTCAGTGGCTTAAGTCTGGCTCTCTTAAAGGCTGCCATTGATATCCATAATCTGGTTAATAAAGGGAGAATGTGGTTTTGTTTTTCCATCAATACTTCAATCTATTCCAACTGTCCATCTAAGTGAAAATTTAGATAAATAGGAAATATTAGTAGTAAAGGAGTTTAGAAAGGAAGAGAAAATGAGTCCAAAAAGTGAGCTGAATTCCCTAAAGCCTTGGAGAAGAGTGAAATTAGTTTGTATTTTGGGCTGTTTTCAGATAAGATGAGAATTTTTTTCAGTATTGATTATAAATGCAATCGAATGATAATTAATCCAATTAATCCAATAAATCCAGCCATTTAATCTGGATCAAAGGAACATGTTAAATTCCTTAAAGACTTAAAAAAAAAGCTGAAATTGATTTGAATTCTGTTCATTTTTATTTTTATTTAATAATATTATTTATTTTAATTTAATAATATTTTTATTTATATATATTACATAATATATGTTAATACATATATATATATATTTGTATATAAATAAAAATATTTTAATCAAATATATTGTGCACACATTTCTGAAAGTTACTGAAAGTCATTGAAAGCTATTTTCTAAAATCAATCTAACCATTCATTCATCATTTATTAAGATATTACTATGTACCTTCAATGCTAATTATTAGAGATACCAGGACAAAAATAACAGTTCTCTACTTTCACTGAGTTTCTATTCTATGGTAGGGAAAGGAGACCTAATAATACCATATACAGATAAGTAAATATAAATTATTTACAACATAATTGTAGCAATAACACCAACCTAGGTCAGGATAGGCTTTTTATAGCAGATGGCACTTAAGATACGTTTTAAAGAAAACAAACTAGGGATCCTGAGAGGGGGAGGTGAGAACATAGTACTTTCTAGGCCTATCATGGAAGGTGAGAAAGGGAACTGGATAGAAATGCAGTATGCTGAGAATAAGAATTCAGGAAAATAAGCTTTTGTGAGAAGAAATAAAAATTTTAATTCATAGTAATTGAGCCCCAGAACTGAATGTACAGATTGAGAGAATTATGCTAAAATCTTCTATTTACTATAATGGAAAGAATGCTTGTTTTGCAATCCACCATTCTGGCTCTACAACTTACTTCTTATGAGCTTTCAAATCTTAATCTCCTATAACTTTGCTAAAGATATGATTTCAATTAATTTTAATTGATTCTCTAGGTTTCACTACATAATGTTCATATTATTTAAAGAAATAATAATTTACTTTTCTCTTTACTTGTGCTTTTTTCCTGGATTTCTTTTTCTAGTATGTTCTTGCTAGTATTTAACCCTACTTTAAACAGTGATATTGATTTTAAAAGTGTCCTTGCTTTGTCCCTGATCTGATTGGAAAGTTCTCTAACTTTGTCTTGATTTCATATAATTGTGATTGGATTTAGATAAATGCTACTTATTCTATCCATTTGTCTACTTATTCTAGTCCATTTGTCCCTGATATTTATGGTTTTTAATAGAAAGATTGGATTTTATCAAAAGCTTTTTCAGAATCCATTGCTATCAATTTCTTCCACAGGATGAAGGAGTCATTACTATATGGTTACTAAGATTCATTTCATATCTAAGTCTCTGATTCTAAATCATATAGTAATTTAGGTGGTGCCAAAGTCACAAAGCACTGGTCCTAGAGTCAGGAATTCAAATAAAGCAAGAGAGATTTGCTTCTCTATGATCCTGGTCAAGTTACTTCAACCTATTTACCTCAGTTTCCTCATCTGTCAAATGAGATGGAGAAGGAAATGGCAAACCACTTCTCTATCTGTAAGAAAACACCAAATGGGAATGCAAATGCTTGGACATGAAATGATTAAAGAATAAATAATGTAATTTTTGGTTTTTGAAATCATGTAAAAGTTCCCACAAAAAAAAAATGTTCCACTTCAGTTTATTTTTCCTGCTACCCTTGCCTGAAGAACAGCAGTTATCAGATAGAGTAATAATTCACTTGCTGTCTTCTTCCTTTGTGAACAAATTAGGAGATGCCCCAAATCATTCACCTCTGAAGAGCTAACAATAGGAAAGAAAAAATCACACATATCGGATCATTCTCTTTACGATGAAAGCCACATGTTAAACGTGTTTGCCACTTCCTGACTCAGTTTAATAACAGAATAATGTATTTATAATGTAAGTTATTTTGCCTATTGAAAATCAGTCATCCAAACTGTTAACAAAATGTATATGTTTGACTTGGATCCTTTTTAAATTGTAAGATTAGAGAATGTGACCTGGAAGGGATCTCAATGTCCACTTTTCAGATGAGATAACCAAGGCTTATAGAAGCTGGATATGTGTCTCACGTAAGGTCTCACAGGCAGTACATGGCATAACTGGGATGGAATCCAAGGTTCCCTCACCTGAGTCCCAATATACCATTGCCCCAAATGTATTCAAATCATTGGACCATAATCCAACTTAGCAGGTTCATTCTGGCTTCATCAGCACATGGTTTCTTAATGGTTGTCTCAATTTTATCCAAACCAAATAGGGATCCATCATTATTTTTCATTAGGCTTTTGATGATACCCTGGTCCTTTTACTTGCAGGTATCTGTGTCTTTGTCTACTTCTTAATTTTTGTTCAAATCATTGCCAAGCCATGTTTTTTTCTTGCTCCCCCTCTTTCCCCTCAGGGAAGAGCTTTGGAGTAAGGCTAAAGATATTCTTCTCTTACCTCCAGAAGCTTTTAACTTGTTCCCCCACTTCTAAAAGTGTTTTTATGGGCAGTGCCTCCAACTCCTCACCTTGTCTTTCTTACTTCAGCTAAAATGGCTTGTGACAGCTTGAGTCTAGCTTTGAATTTTATATCCATCTTTTCACCATCCCGTATATACAGGGAACTCACTGTTAACATCCTTTGCATTACTTTATCTTTCCAAAAGTTCTGAGAGAGCAAAAAAAAGCATTGGGGGATACTTTGTTCTTCCCTCTCTTTATTTATGTGTCCCCTTAACAAGAAAAATCACTTAGAACACAGAGTTTTGTGCTAGACTTGTTCTGTTTCTTAATGGGACAAAGAACAGGGAGAAATCCTTGCTGGGAGATGCAAATAGTGGCAGTGAGACATAAAGAAGATAAGCTCTAGACCCCAAAGAAAATTATAAGGAACCACATCACTGAGAAGTATTCCTAGGGTCTACTGCCCAAAGGTTTCCCTGAGCCAGAGGCCCTGATCTCTCTGCAGATCTTTATTGCAAACCTCTGAATCAAATCCTTCTCCAGCTAATCATCTCCCTCAGTAGCAAAATCTCTAACTTGCCATGTTTTGTTGATTGATTGAATGCTTGGTTGATCCTGAGGCCTCCTACCAGCCCTGCTTCTACCCTTCTGGGGAGATGCCTTTTGGGATATCTTCCTATCTCTAAGCCAGTAGGGGAGAAAAGGAAGGACTGACTGTTCCATTGCCCCAGAGGAAGAAATGTTCTTAGTACTCAGTGTCATACTTCAGATGTTCAGGTATGTGATGGCGTAATTATGAGTCCTGGGAATCCTCCCTGTAGGCAATCAGAAAGCATTTATTTGGTGCATCCCATGTGCCAGGAAATGTACAGGCCCTGGGGATTCACCCAGATTCCTATTCTCAAAGAATATTGTTCCTTAGCAAAAATGCCTCCCAAATTCCAAGCAAGTGACAAACAAATGACAAAGTTCTTCACTTAGTAGGAGTAGCGTAACCATTTTTGGATTAATAATGAAAGGAAGCATACAGTTTTATGTGCTACCATTTTTGACCCTTTTCTTAATCAATGGCATATAGCTTTTAATCATAATCACAGGAACAAAACACTGGAAAGATTTTCAATTTAATTAGCCTGGGTAAATCAGAAAATACTTTGACTTTTTAAGTCACTACAAGTTTTAAGTTCCTCTTTGTATGTTAATTATAAGAATAAAGAACTCAGGGTCTCTATTTGCCCAAAATACAAAAAAGGAAGTCCAAAAGTGAAAATATTTCCTTGGACAAGGACCAATGGAAAAGGGTTGTAAGGAGATTATGTGTTTTGGAAGGCCCTCTTGTGGGGAAAGGTTGGAATAGCTCACTAAGTAGACTGTTGAGTCAGTCCATCAACTCCTCATCCAAATTGGTCACTAGACATTTATTAGGTGCCTACTATGTGCTGGGTTTGAGATATAGATGCAGGTGAACAAGACAGACCTTGTTCTCAAATATCTCACTGTTTAATGGGAAGACAACCTACAACTAACCATACAAACAATAGAGAATGCATTCATTGGTGATAATCAACAGATGGAAGGCACTAGAATTAAGGATTGGAGGGGGGGAGTGATGAAAGGCTTCTTGTAGAAGTTTGGATTTTAGCCAACAGGAAAACCATTCCAGGAAGGGGGATAGACAAAGATGATGTTGGGGTAGGGAAATGAAATGCCGTGGAGCAGCATGGAGACCAGTACCTCCTGCTTCAAGAACTCAATGGGTATGGAGGAAAGTGGAAGCTGTTAGAAGACAAGAAAGGTGTGTGTTGGAGGGGGGTAGGTTATGAATGCCAGATGGAGGGTTTTATATTTGATCCTGGAATTGATAGGAAGCCAATTGAGTTTATTAAGTGGTAGGGAATGCCATGGTTGGACTTAATGAGTAAAGACTGATTGATTAATTGATTTGTTTCACTAAGTATATGATGAGAGGGAAAGTGTTCTACTAGCCACTGGAATATGTATTGGAAGGTGACCCAGTCACTAAAGTGAATTTTAACTAATTTCAAAATATTTTACTTTAGAAATTAATATCATGCTTAAATACAAGGCGATACCTTTAGATATAATTGCAGAGTGTTTTATATTTGATTCAAGAGGTGATAGAGAGCCATTGGGTAGTGAGATGTGGAGCAACATGATTGGACTTAGTGGAACTTAAATCAATTAATCAGCACGCATTTACTCAGTAAGTACCTGATGGAGGCTAAGCACTGTACTAGCCACTGAGATGTGTTGGAAGGTGATCCAGTATCTAAGGTGAATTTTAATTAATTTCAAAATATTTTATTTTAGAAATTAACATCATGGAATCTTGAATACAAGGCAATACCTTTAGATATAATAGCAAAGGATTGTTATAATACAAGGGTAAATAATATGTGTACCAATAATGAAAAGTCATTAATCATCCATTAATTAATTAACCTTAATCATCCCCACCCATATTTCAGTCTATTGAAAATTAACAGAATAGAAATAATTTTCATTTTCCGACTTGCTCATTTCCTCTCCCATGCTTCAGGGATCCATAATTTTTGTCAATCAAGTCCTTCTGTTTTCACTAACACAGTTTGCAATCCCTCCGTAGCTTAGCAGGTGCTGTCCCACAGTGGTTGTGATAGAAAATGCACCAGCCTGCAGCCCTTTCCTAGATGAAGTATTAATATCACTAATTTCAGTTTGCTTCTTGAGTTCCCCTGTAATGTTCTGTTATCTCCAGAAACTGCAGATCGCTCTCTGGGAGGAGATCTGCTGTCTCAACTCAGTCTCCCGGCCAGACTCTTCTTTTTTATGTATTACTTTTTATATGTTTTCTGGACCATTTGAATATAAATTCTTTAAGGGCCAGGAAAGTATTTTTGTCTTTCTTTGTGTTCTAGGTGATTAGCAAAATGACTATTGGCACATAATAAGCACTTATTGATTTACAAAATGGTAATGTGTATTATAAAATTTGCTTAATAGATCTCTGATTATTTGAAAGAAGTTAGGCTACATGGCTTAGATTATTCACTATGATTAACACAATGCATTTATTTCTTTTTTGAAAGGATACAGTTTGGACATGGATACTAATTGCAGAACTAAGTAACAGTTCAGCTATCTTTCTCTTTCTGAAGTTTCATTGGCAGCTTTCTCAAATATTTCATTTATAAAATGCCACAACATTCAGATTATGAATCTTTGTGTTTTTGTCTTGTGAATTTGCTAATTTTCTTATTCTTGTTGTTTTTAATATTTAATTCCAATCTGAGAAGGATTCTGTTCGGCAGGACTTTCCTGATTATTTCCCCCTTCATTACCCTACAGGTATGTCGAGAGTATCAACGGGGTAATTGTAACCGAGGAGAAAATGACTGCCGATTTGCCCATCCTGCTGACAGTGCTATGATTGATACCAATGACAACACTGTCACCGTGTGTATGGATTACATTAAAGGGAGATGCTCTCGGGAAAAGTGCAAATATTTCCACCCTCCTGCCCATCTACAAGCCAAGATCAAGGCTGCCCAATACCAGGTCAACCAAGCTGCGGCTGCCCAGGCTGCAGCCACCGCAGCTGCTATGGTAAGTTGGACAAGCAGCTTCTCTTTTCAAAGAAATTTGAAAAAGGAAATACAATAGACTGTTGATTAATTGTTAATTTTTTTTTGTTGTATTTTTTAAAAAGTTTCTACTGGAGATGAAGTTGTTCAGATGTATCCCAATGTTTTTAGAGAACTTAAAACAGTTTCAAATTGATTTTAAAAATTAAAATTTAAAAACCCCTTTATCTAACTCACTCTTCTATTCTGAGAGCTGTAACTAAGATGGAACAATCAAGGTTTTGCCCTAGCAGGCTAAATTTTGAGGTCTTAGGCACCATTTGCTGTGCTTCAGGAAGATATATATGCAATAGAATTTATCCCCTAATGAGCAAGAATAATTAGACAAAAAAGAAAGATACCAAAAGATTGGCTTGAAATGAATTTTTTTCCTAATCCTACCCTGCCATTTTAACTGAAGATAAATGCACATCCCATTGACCATGTTTCTTGGTACTTCCTGTAGGCATAAACCTTCCTAGTTACAGCTCTATTCCTGAAAGTTGTGAAGTGTAAGAAGCAGCATGTTTATTTCAAAATTTAACCATATTGCCATCATTCCTGCACTCATTCTAATTGGTCATTCTCTTTTCCCTTGGTGTATGTGCTTTGTACACACCAGAGATTCTTCCTTCCTTTACCCTGCTTTGTAACAATAATGCAGTCTGGAGCACTTTAGGAAAACAGCATCGAACAAATTGTCTCTAACTTTAAGTAGGATTTTTAAAAAATTAACTCTTTTGAATGCCTTGAATAATATTATGACTTAAGAATAACTGCAACCTGGAGAAGCATAAATCTATCATTTTCTAGAGTAGAAGGATCACAGTACTTCTGAAGAAACTTTCAGGTTAACCATGAAAAGAAAATATATTCTTAAGGTACATTATAATGTGATCTAATTGCTGATTTTTATAGGTTCATTCTCTGTTCTTTGTTTAGCTGTTGTTAATGTTGTCTTTTTTTTACATAAATACCTAATTTATTAAAATGTTCATGTTAAATATTATTGTGTGATATTCATAGTCCAGTAAAATATGAGCTCTTTTTTGTGTGTTTCTTGATGAAAACTCAAGAGAAAAATGCAGAAGTTAGACTCTCTTCCTATCTCTTCTTTCACTCTTTTTTTCTGTTAGAATATCTTGTTTGTAATTAACTACATAGAGGTTGTATCCTCACAATAACAACTTAGTAGTGCCTTTATTGTGCATGCTTAGTCTTGTTATTCGTTGTATATGGCATTCCGATGATTTGTTTTTTTATTTGTTTTTTTCTCACCTACCCAAAAATGCACTGCTGCCCCCATGATGCACCTCTGCTTGCTGTTTATGTTAATGCGCTTGAACCCCACTGGCCCATTGCCATCATGTGCTCGCTGCCTGCTAATTAAGACTCAGTCGGCTGTCAAATCACTGAAGCGACCCCTCGAGGCAACCTTTGACCTGGTACTATGACCTTTCACCTTTTAGCTTGGCATGTAGCTTTATTGTAGATATGAGTTTTTTTTTAATTATTTAAAAATGAATATTCCTTTTTTTCTGTTGTAAAAGTATTAAGATACAATGGAAAACTGAGTGTGGTTTCCTGATATGATTAGTGGGGAAAGCTACAAAGTAAATCTATGTATGTCCACCAACCAACCAAAGATTCTTAAAGTTCATTGGCCCACATTCAGTTTAACTACATTGTAAGATGTTTTGATAAAACACCTAAAGGACATTACAGTTCTATTTATTACTGACTATGGATGGATCGGTTTGGTTGGCATGGCTTTAGGAAGGTTTTTACATAGTTTTAACGTTAGTAGCTCAGGGGTAAGGTACCTGCATGCCCCTGGTACAGATTGCATGTTGAGTTAGATTGGGGGTGGGCCGGGGCAGGTGGGAGCAGTGTAATATGGAGCTTCCCTGTCGCAGTCACTCTATCAGTAAGATGATGATTAACCTGCTTGGATTTGTTGATGCTCATGGAGCTAGCAGCCCAGCTCGTCGTTTTTCCAAAATAATGGCTTCCTACTGTAAGCCTGAAGCATTGTGTAACTTGAAGCACTTTAGTTCATAATAACATATGGCTCCAACATGTTTTCTTTAACTAGTGTGTTTTTTTTTTTCTTAGACTAAAGTAATGCTTCCTTTAAAGCTTTTATCTTGCTTTTTTATTTTATTTTATTTTATTTTATTTTTTTGGTTAGTTAAGTCTGCTCTGCTGCTTGCTTGCTCATGGAAAAAGATGGTGCTCCTTAACTATTTGAGCCTTCTACTGATTTTTTTCTTTTTTCTTTTCTTTTTTTTACTGGTCTTTGTTTTTTATACTCATTCACCACACAGGGAATCCCTCAAGCTGTTCTTCCCCCATTACCAAAGAGGCCTGCTCTTGAAAAAACCAATGGTGCCACGGCGGTCTTTAACACTGGTATTTTCCAATACCAGCAGGCTCTTGCCAACATGCAGTTACAACAGCATACAGCCTTTCTCCCACCAGGTAAGTAGTTGGGGCTTTGCCTACAGAGAGTTGTCATGACTTTTTAGCTGGTTACACTGTAATGAATCAAACAATCCACATTCACAACCACGTTTTCAGAACTAGATAATACCAAATGTGAAAGTCCTGTTTTATCAAGATTGTGAAGTAAGAGAATAGTAACTTTGTGCCTCATGTTATCTTCCCATGAGATGATTTCTTTGGAATTTAGTGTTTCCTTAGTGTAAACTGACTCTTTTAATTAAGCTCCCATCTCCTTTTCCTCTCTGTTCACTGTCCAAAAAACTATTTAATTTTATATTTTTTGCTCTAAGATGCTGATACATTCCATAATTATTCATTAAGAATATATGAAGTGGCCCCTTGTTAGTGGGTTGATTTTTTTTTTCTGATCTCCCTTGTAAGGTAGATACAGAAAAACTTAAGAGCAGGCATAGATATTCCATAGATCTGCAAAGAGATTGTCCACTGATCCAATCACTGTATTTCCTTAATAAATGTGTTACTATTCTTCCTTAAATAATCACAGAGTTTTTAACTCTTTTTTCCTATTTGCCCCCATGAATATATAAAGCCAGGATCTCAATTAATTTCAAACTTAATCACAGATAAAAACTCTGTCAAGATTATTTTCCTTCAAAGATGAAAACTGAAAAATGGTTTCATTTTTTCCCCCATTAAACTAGATGGAAGTATAAGCGTACATTTGAAGATGAATTTATTTTCTTTCCACCAAATTTTTTTCCAGAAATTTATTAATTTAGTTAGGTAACAATATCATTTGTGATTCTGATTTATCCCTAAAATGAAAATGGGTTTATTATAACTAGAAAAAATACATAATAGTTAAAGGATGTATCCTAAGAGTATGAAAAAACTGGGCATAAGAGCTAATTTTGGCACATACTGGCCGTGTGACCCTGGTAAAATCACCTGCCTTTTCAGTGTCCCAAGCAGCACTCCATGTAGAGTAAGTACCAGTCTGCATTGATAGAGAAAGCGTCCTCATTGAAAACTTTCTATACCAAAGAAACCATGAGTCCAATATATATACATATATATACAGATACATATGTATATATGTAACTACTGATATTAATTGACATATTTGTGAATGAGAATTCTAATTCATGTCCTCCAGGCTATTGGCTTAAATAGGGGAGGATGGGTATAAAGAAATTAATAGTGTTTAGATGATTTATTTCAATTCACTAGTACAATTAACATTTTCTGGTTCTGAAATTGGTTAGGAAAGTACTGTAGCTTGAATCCCAGGTCAGTAAAAGATTCAAAATTTGAGTACACTTAAAACTTTATTATGATAAAAGCTTAATTTACTATCATGTCTACCTATCTTTATAGTATAAGAAGGGCCCTGGGAAATCCAGTTAAATCCAAATTGCCCCATTTGTACTCCCATTCATTCCACTTAGGTCTTACTTTATTATCTAATTGTGGTGATAAAATGGCCTTGTATACTCCTAGACTAGTGCAGTGGTATACAATCGTGTTCTAGGTGGTCCTCCCAAGTTCAGAAGGCTATGAATCAGGGACTTATAAGGATGCGACCTTTGGCTGGAACCGTAGCCTTGCTTAGGGCTGAAAATCTCCTCTCTAGAATATTGGCCAAGGAATGATGAATTTTTTTCAGTTTCATCAGCACATAAAAACATTTGATTTTGAGATATAGAGTGATTATAATCTGCATCTCACCTGTGAAATCAGATTGTTGGCTCATTTCCATCTGAAACAATTTTTTTTCCTTCCATTTTTCCCCCTTTCCTTAGAAATGTATGTGTACCAAAAATCTTAGAGAAGTTTTAAGCTTTTAAAGTTTATAACTGCTCTAAGAGTTTTGGGATGACCTGTGTGTATCAAACATGTACACACACATCTCTATATCTATATCTATATATCTATATAGATAAATAGATATAGATATAGATATAGATATCTCTATATAGATATCTATATGTATGTGTGTAGGTATGTTTATACACACATATACACAAACATTTATATCTCTAAAGTGACAAAAATAGCTGAAGATCTCACTTTGTGCCAGACGTTTTGCTCTGTGTTTTATCATCTGCTCCTGTGATCCTTACAACAGCCTTGGAAGGAAGGTGCTATTATTAACCCCAATTTATAAACGAGGAAACTGAGGCAAACAAAGTGAAGTGCCTTGCCCAGTAAATGTCTGAAGTTGGATTTGAACCTGGGACAGATGCTCTATCCACTGTGGTATCAAGCTGCCCTTAAATGGAAAAAAATAATATGAATGCCTCCAATTTGAAAAGTACCTTCCTACAAATTATTTTTTTCCCTTTCCTTGCTCATGCACAATTAGGAAATAGTTTAGAAAATCAGAGGAAGACAGTTTAGTATAATGAATCTCTGGGTCACTGTTAGCATAGACTCTAAATGGCAGAGAAGGGGCCATTGGAACAGGGAGTTTCCTTACCTGGGAATTTGTTATATAAGTCAAATGACATATCCTGTCTCTATCCTTTCATCAAACAAAAAAACTGGTTTTAAAACAAACCTTCTCTCATCAATTCCCAATTTGACTTCTTAAGTGAAGGGAAAATATATTTGGAAGGGCAGTTTTGCCTTAGGCTGGGGAATGAAAGATAGAGGTTAAGCAGGCAATGTGCTCTGTATCCCTTCTTGTTAACAAACCAATCCACTAAAAGTAAAGAGGAATATGAAGGGTCTTTCACAAGGGATTGTTTTCTTGATGACTGGATCCTACACTATTAGGTTTTCCTGGTGGTGAATTATTGCCCCTAGCAAGTATTCTCCTTACTGCCTTATGTTCATCTGTGACCGATCCCTCCCCAAAGTCTTTGCATGTATTGTCATCTTCATACTGATTATAACAGACTAAAATTCATAATGAAGAGCTTTACAATTCCATTTTAGAACGGCATTGCAAAGTTAACTGGTTTTTAGCACGCAGATCTAATTACGTGTGGAATGACATACACTAGGTGAGTTATAATATGGAAATAGAGAGAATAATTAAAAAACATCTAATATTCCACAATCTCCAAACTGCTTTTTACCAGTAAATACTTTGTGCGTACATTTTCTTCCCCCCCCCCCTTCATCAAAATAATTAGAAGAACTAATGACTTCCCGCTCTCTGCCCTCCAGCCTTAAATTTTGCTTGTGGTTTTGTCTTGCATTAGCTTTCACATTATTACCAGTATAAATCACTTCTGTATCTATTTTCTTTTGAAAGGACAGTGTCTCTGAAGTACTGCCACCCAAAATAATGAGGCAAAATCCCCCAGACACCCTAACTCACTGTCTGCAGTGTCATCTTATTCTACTTTGGAAAACTTTTCCCTTGATATTCTATCAGCAGTCCTGGTTTTCCTTACATCCAATTGGCCCATTTTATAGACTACAACGTGAAAATCCTGTACGTAACTCCCTTTTTTTCCCCACTGGCTTACTCCTTTCTTGGATGTAGTCTGCTTGACAATGCACCCATCTCACTGAATGGAAAAAAGCAGATAGAGTAAGGGAAACAAGGAGAAATGGTGTATATTCCTGGAACTCAGACTGCATTTTCTCATAAAAGCCTTGCCATACCTGATGATTCATAGATTTCTACTTTTAGATGATGATCGATTTTAAGCTGGAAGGACCTTTAGGGATGATGTATACTCCAAATCACTTCTTTTTTCCGGATGTGGAAATGGAAGTCTAGAAAGATTTATCCGATTATCTGTAGTTATAAAGAGAGTAAATAAGAAAGCTGAAATTTGAACGTAGGGCTTCAGATTACAAACCTAATATTTTTCTCCATTTGCCATTTTGAATCCCAATGTTCTCTAAAGTGTTTGCAGGGCTGCATCTCACTCAAAACAACATGACAAACGGCAGACTTGGAGGCATAAAGTCTGGTCCCTAGACGGCCATGTCGCTTGCAAGGTGTGTGACCTTGAGCAAGCCACTTTGGCTCTTCCTCAATCCTAGTTTATATGCTTATAAAATGAGACTAATAATCTTTGCACAGAACAATTTACTGGGCCATATCACAGGAGAAAATTGTTTTGTAACCATAAGGCAGTTTACTAGTGAGATGATGGCCATAATAAGTGATAAATAATAATGACATTTCCATTATTACTGCTATTCTAATTCAGGTGCAATATGAATTAAGCATTCTTTTGTGAGCTTGCCTAAGAACATTACCACTTTGTATAACATTTTCTAAGGGGAAAATGCCTTCCGACTCCCAAACATCACACAACACCAGTTAGCGTGTCGGTACAAGCTTTCTTTGATTGTTCTCTTTTCACTAGGACAATAGTCCAATAGCTGCTCTTTTCACTGTAGCTACATTCATTTGATATGACCATTTATTATGCTTTCTGAAGGACTGCCTCTGAAAAGGCTCCATTAGCAAATGCTTTTTGAAGGAAAATTGACCCCAGGTGCCATGATCAGATCATATTTAAGATGAAAGATGCCAAGTTTCAGGGTCAAAAAATAACATCATTCGGTTTTTTTTATATCCAGCTGCTTCCAAAGGTCTCTGTCTTAACAAAAATCATTCTTCTTATGGGAAAATGTTTCCTGGAGGGTTTTTTAAAAGTGAATTAGATTTTCATTGCTCATGTGTCAAGGGAAAAAAAAGAGGACTGCTTGGTATTCATCCTATTTCTTTTGACATATGCTGGTGGAAGGATTTGTGAGTAATAATGGCCAGGCCTTATCTGCTCACTGCTTAACCTCACCTGTTTTCCCCCAAAGCATGCATCATGAGGCTTGCATTGAAGTCCAGTCACTTTTTAAAGTATCATAAACTCAGCAAAATGTCCACCTTGATATGGGTAACTCAGGTGATCATCTGAGTCTTCTGGACTTAACGCTGCCATGGATGGGTCACTGCTCTCCTGGGGATGTAAGTCCTTGTAAAGGAGGTTGGATCTACGTGAGACAAAACTTTTTTATTATCATATCTTTAAATTTGACCACCAAGGAAATCCAGACTTGCGTTTCCGACTTTTTGCTCAGTTTATATTGCATGGTGTCTTCATATCTTAGTTCACAAGTATAGAAAATGACTGCATTCACCTCCACCACCACCACCACCACCACCAACTAACCCCACTCCCTGCACAGCCCCATCCCCAGGTGATGTGCCTCTATCATGCAAGGCCCTAAGGACCAAGGACTTGGAAGTAAGCTTATTGGACTCCCCTTACTTCTGCTTGGTTAATATCATTATGTGATTAAGTCAATTCCGTCTATGGTACTCTTGAACGCTTTATGAGAAGATGGCATCTTGAATAATTTAGTATAAGTTCAAGCCAAAGGAAAAGTTAACATATTATTAGTATACCTAGATCCAGGAAAGCAAACCTTTATAATACCATTCTTTGGACAGTAGCCTAGAAATGTTAGGGTTCCCTCACCCTCATAATGTTTAGTGATGAAGTGATATGGGATAGCAGTAAAGAAAAAGCAAATTGGAACAGCCCCTTCTGATGTTGGCTTTTAATCTTCCCTTGGGACCAGGGCACTCACTCACTGGGCCATTGTATGATTGGATTGTGCTGACAGTTACATGCCACTGTTCCCATAATAACATTTTTGTTTCTTCTTTGTTCAAATGAATTTCCTAATTACACGTGTGATGGGTTGTTTTAATTCTTTTCCCTTTTCAAATCCACCTTCCTGTTGCAATGCATGATGGGCAGGCTCAATCTTGTGCATGACACCCGCTACAAGTGTTGGTAGGTGCCAGCTTCATTTCTTATCTTCAACTGGTGGTACACCCCACAGCCCCTCAAAATCCACTGGTAGTTTAACCCACGTGGTTCCTGGGCAAATTGGTTCCCCCTAACCTGACAACCATCTGTCAATTAAAGACTGTTTGTCTTTAATTGACATGGATCAAGGAAATCCAGCAATTGATGTTTTCCTTTACAAACAGTAGTGGGGGGAGTTTTCTGGTCATCTTTTTAGTGGATTTTGATCGGACTGTGGGTATTATAGAAAATCTATCTCATAAAAGTAATATATTGTGTTATCATTATAGTAGTTAATATGGTAATAGACTTTTATTCAAATAGAGTCTACATGCTATAGTAAACACCTATGTTTTCACTGAGATTTTGAATGTCTAAATGTGAGCTCATTTTAAGTTTCTTAAGTTGACTTAGCCAAATAAGCTGTTTGTGTTGTTTTCCTGATTTGATGGTAACAAGCTTTTTTTTCCCCTTTTTTTCTCTTTCATTTTCCCCTCTCCCTTCCCCTTTCCTCCTGTCATTCTCCTCCCCGGAATGTTGTCCTGCTTTGCACTGTGATTGCATGTCATTTGCTGGTGATGATGCCTCGTCACGTGGCTTAACCGCTGTGGTAAATGCCCTGCCCGATGGTCTTCCCCATGTTACATGGTTTCCATGCTGCTTCACTCTTCTGTATGTTTGCTTATATGATTTTCCCTCCGAAAGTTCCCATGGTGCACGGTGCTACGCCAGCCACTGTGTCCGCTGCAACAACATCCGCCACAAGTGTTCCCTTCGCTGCAACAGCCACAGCCAACCAGGTTTGCTAATTTACAGCTTTGTTTCTTAAAAAAAACAAAAAAACAAAAAAACAAAAAAACAAAACAAAATACAACTCTAATGGGGCTTAGTCCAACAGCCCTTACGCAACGTGGTGTTCCCATTGAAATCAGTGGGAACCATATGTCCGTGAGGGCTGTGGGTGGTGCTTTTAATAAGCATGGGGGTTTCGACTATTCCTCTTGTTGGCCTATACCTTCTCTCTAAGATGAGTGGCAGAATGCTTTTGTGCCTTGGCTCAGTGCTCCAAGGGTGTTGCAGCAACATTCCTAAATTAAATTGGATTTACACTAGCATTTCTGACTTGGTGTTAGCATTTCATGCAGAGATTCCTAGCACTATATGTAGGGATCTAAGGGGATCCTTCAAGGTACCCATGAGAAGAAATATATCTGGTGCAGAGGATTTTTCAGTTTACACCCACACTATTCTTCATAAAAAGAGAGTGGGGAAAAAGATAAATAATACCAGACTCAATTCTTTATGCCACAAATGACCACACTTGTAAACTGAGTTCTTTAAAATGACCCCAGTAGTTCAATAGATCCCACTGAAAGTTAGCTTGTTCAGCAGAAAGGATCAGGTTTTCTTTGACATCTCTTAGGATCTCTAGGGATTCAGGGAAAGAATCCTATCTTAAATAGTCTTTAATGTGCAATAGAATCTTATGTCCTAATAAGTATAGTGATTGGTTTCTCATCCACTGTTAAGCATGCAGATTTAGGGAATTATGGGATGAGAAATGTGACCAGTTCTTTGAAAAAGTTCCTCTGTCCAGAACTGGGGTTTCATGATGGAACAGCTAAGAAGGAACAGAATATACTGGGTGAAACAAAGTCACTAATTGCTTACATTAGTGAGCTTTGAAGTTACAAAAAGTGCCTTCTTGGTTGCTCATTATGAAAGCAAAGTTCCAGAGGAAAAAGTGTAATTTCAACAAGATTTCTAGCCAGAGGCCATTGTAGACCTCTTGAAGACTATTTGAGGATCCAAAAAAATATTGAATTATTGGTAAGAGATTTCAACTATTGGATTTTTCAGTTCAGTGTACTTTTAAACTGTAACTAGGGTGGGGTGATAGTAAATTCAGTGTCCTCTGACAAAAGCCCTAAGTGCAGACTAAACTTGCTGTATAAAAACAGTAGTGTTCTCTTTCTAGTTAGCATGAATAATTCATTAATAGCTACCTACTGAACACAGGTCAATTCTTTTCCCTACTACCCAGCCTCATCTTCCTCTCAACCTCAAGTGAAAATGCACTTTTGGCCCCCCAGATCCAGACATAATTTGTGGAACTTGCCCCAGATTCCAAATTTCTCAGCTATCTATTCTTGACATAAATATTGCTAAGATAACAACAAAGTCATTTTGATTTTTTTTCCAAGTTCTGACAGACAAGCTTTAAATATTCTTAGCAAAGAAAAATTTAACTTTTCCTTTTTTAATTAAATCTCATCACAAAAGCTCCCACTCATTTCCAATTCGGCTAAGCCATTAAGACTCATTTACAAGAACGCTAGCTGGGCATATGTGGCATTTCAGGAATAATCTATAGAAGCCATTTCTTAATGCATCCAAAGCAGCTTGTTTACAGTAACGATCAGTGAATCGAAATGTTTTTTCCCCACGTGCCATGTATGACTGCAGAAGTGCTGGTGTAAGCAGAATCCAGGCAAAACAAATTTCCACAATCCCTTTGCCATCTGGGCTCAAGGGACACTGATTTTTTTTTTTTTTTTTTGCATTTTGCTATGACCATTTCACGCATAACTTTCTCAGGCTCCTCATAACATGGCAAAAATATTGTGACCAAAAAATGAAAAGTTAGATATACATATATATGACCATATATATTATATCTACATATACATAGTAATGTATATGGCGATAGTACATTAGCAATGTTGAGGGATGGCCATTGCCACCAAATGTAACCTGCATGCATGGAGACATTTCTCTCTGGTCCTTCATCGGTATTGAGGGGGATTGAAAGTCCCTGGTATGTTTCTGCAGTCTCATTCTTGACGCTTCTACACTGTTGGGTACAACATCCTGTCCTGCAAGAGCAGGAAAAATGGTATGAGAAGCTTCATTTTGTTTGGAGCCCATTTCAGTGCTATTTGACAATGCTGTACTATTGAGTCAAGATGTCATTTGAAGGATGCGCATTTGAGGAGAAATCCAATGAGTTGCCCCAGCAGAATAGAGAGCAGCACTTAATGGCCACCCTTGCCTTTGCAGAGCGTGTTCAATATTTGGAAAAATGCTTTCACATATACCGTGTCCTTTTTGTCCTGCCTAGGAAATCTGTAGGCCACGTATGGTTTTCTCCATTTTTACTGATGAGGAAATTTAGGTTAGGAGAGATGAAGTGACTTGTCATGATCAGGTCATTGGAAAGCCAAGAGGAAGTTCCAGGAGTCATCCAGAACTATTCCCATCAGGCTATGCTTCCTTACACAGCTTGACTCCTTTAGTTTTTTGCCTTAAAGGAAGCTAAAATTGCAGATCAAAAGTTCAGAGTCCTTTTGAATTGTGGAAGCTTGCTATTTTCACATCTGTTTTTTAAGACATTGTCTCTCACTTCCCCTACTTTCGTTGTCCTATTTGAAATAGAATAAAACATGCAGTTGAAGATATCAAAGTAGATTTTTTGAAAGTTCCATTTGCAAATTGTCTGGATCCTTGAGTGGCCACACTTTTCACGTCACTAACCATCCGTGGCTGCATTTTGGGGGTTCCTTTTGGAAACCTTTGTGAACAGGTTGAGAGGAAAGTGGAGGTCTGAAATTGGACACACGATTTAAGCAAAACATTCTTACTCCTCATCATTTTCCAAGCCAAGGAAATCTCAGATGTGTGTAGGCCAACAAAAAAGGGACTGCACTGCATGAACTTTGTAATTTTAACTTCTTTTACTTCCTAAACAACTGGTAACACTTACCTACATTTGTGGAGTAGTATTTAACACAATGATTTGTTAAACCAAGAAAAAATGAAGTTGCTACTTTGGCATTCAAGTTGACATTAACTTATTGTTATATTGATTAAGAACTATCACCTCACAGCTGAACTTCACTTTTCTTAGAACTTAATAATGATGAGATAGTTATCTCGCTTGGTTGTTGGCTGTCTTGCATGGGCCATTCATTAAAAAAAATTTTTTATTTGCTAGATACCCATAATATCTGCCGAACATCTGACTAGCCACAAGTATGTTACCCAGATGTAGAAATTTCATCACCAAACAGTAAGTTTCTCATCCACTATATATAGTTGTATACTTCTTGTAATTTTTTTAAGATTACATAAGCATACAATACTGCTATTAATAGACATTAGATATGTTCTGGAAAGAGGAAAAATCCACTTACTTTTTCAGTATCCTTATGTTTTGTGCCATAGATATTTCAGGTATTTAATGCTGATTACATCCAAAACTTATTTTTTCTTTCTATTATGATTTTTTATGACATATAAATTAAAGCAAGCTATATCCCAAGATAAAATAAATTTGTTTTCTTTTTCCTTTATGTCATGAAATTACTATAAGAAGGGAGGAAAAAATTGAATCCTAATTCTAATTTAAAGGTAAATTTAGAAATATTGAGCCCTAATTTATTATTTAGAATTATTGTCTTGGAATTATATTTTAGATTACTGAAAGATAATGGGAAAATATGTATATATACAATTTATGCCCCCTATACCTACCTACCCTGTATTTAAAACTATAGGTATATTCATCTGTTAATCCCAAAGTATTTAAGTGGTTAAGATATTCCAGATACTGTGCTTAAATGCTGGGAATACAAAGAAAGGCAAAGAGAGCTTCTGCTCTCAAATTATTTACTTTCTAATAGGAGAAACTACATATAAATAACAGAGTAGATATAAGATATATAATGTCAGACGGGAACAAGGACAAGTGATCATTTTTTTAAGCAAACATGCTCACAACCAATTGAGTCTTGTCTCTTTGAATTAATCATGTTAAAACTTTATTTGAACAATGTGGAAGCAACCTTGGTGAACCACTTTTTAGATCTCACCTTTGAATACAGTGTTCAGAAAAGCCTCTTGGATCATTTTTGCTTGTTTTTAACTTCTTCAGTAGCAGTAAAGTCTTTGGCCTCAGAAGGCTGACTTTTGGAAAAAGGGATAAGTGATGCAACTCAACAAGCTTTTGTTAAGCACCTACTATGTGCACTAAACACTGAGGATGCAATTTTTTTAAACAAAGGGAAAAAAGACAAAAATGGTCCCCATTCTTAAGAAACTCAGAATTCAATGAGGGAGATGAATTGGAGGGAAGGTATTAGTTTTAAGACAGATGAGGTAAAGAAGGTGACATTTGAGCCTTTCTTGAAGGAAATCAGGAAGAAAATCTATTGAATCAGGTGAGTAAACAAGAGTGGTCTTACTACTTCAGATGACTTCATTAATATTCATTAATGGGACTAAACTTCTTGTTTGGTTAAATACTGGTTCTGGTAGTAAATACATTGTTGGAATAAGTGTCTAGACTCCCAGGATAATTATTTTGAAGGGGTAATACTTATCCTGATTGGTAAGTTATGGTGCTTTAAAAATTTAGTCCTATTCCTTTACATATATAATATATGTATATATAATTGTGGCTATAGATGCAGGTAGCTAGCTATCAGTATTAAATTTGAATACTAAATATTGAAGTCCATTTGTAGAAAAGAATCATTAGAAAACTACAGGATCTATTTACTTCTTTTTCTCAAGAATAATTTATTTTATGAATATAGCAACAAACTGATTATAGTTATCACAATTTTCAAAAAAGTATTTGTTCCAAAATGATTATTTCTCATTAGGGAACTGAACTAACTGAGTTGCATGGGAGACAGAGTATTGGGCCTGGAATTAGGAAGACTTAAATGTGAATTCCACCTCAGAAACTTGCTGGTTGACTGGGCAAGTCACTTCATCTCTGTTTGCCTCAGTTTGCTCAAATGTAAAAGGGCAGTGATAATAAGAGCACCTACTTCACAGGATTGTGATGAAGCTCAAATGAGAAAACCTACATAAAAATGCTAATCAATAAGAGCAGTGATAAAGTTAGTTTACTGTGATTCAAATTATAAGAGTCACTGAACTTCTAGAGGTAAAAGGGTTCTTAGACACAGTCATTTTAGAGATGAGGAAATGAATGGCAAGGTCACCCAGTGGCAGAGCAGACACTTGAACTCAAGACCCTGATTCTGAGCTCAGCGTTTTTCCCTTCTCAATAGCAACATATTGGCTAGATCCATCCATTTCCTTGAAAAGTTACCACGGCCTCATAAATATGTCCTGACACAATGAGGCAGCCTTTCCATCATTACCTGACTTCCAGTTCATTTCCTCATCTATAAAAGGCTGTATCTAGATTATGTGCAAGACCTCTCACCATTCCGAGGACCAGGGAACGCATCATAAACTACTGTCTCTGATCTTCCACTGAATTGTGTTTAATGGTAACTGATTAAATAGTGCATATTATGAGTAAATGAATGGACCCCCAGGAAAAAAAAAAACATAGTCTACTAATTAATTGATGGATATTGGTATAAAATCTGAATATACCAACTTCTCCAAGATTTTCTGAGCTTTAGATAGAAATTTTAAATTATTTGTACCAATGAAAAAAAGTGTTTTCCCATACCCAAGTCCATCATTCTTGTACTTATTAAGCAACTGATTAATAACATTGGTTTCTGGTTGAAACATAGTACATTTTCCCATGAATTTCTAAATGCAGGGAATCCAGCCATTTTTCCTAAAACACAACTCTGTATAGACTGGGCCTTAATGCCAACATTATGAAGGTTATTATATAACACACACACACCATAAGTGGTCTTGCTTCCTTCCTCTTAGATGGTTTGGGAGCATGGATCACAAAGCCATCCATCACTGTGCCCATTTTCCCTTGTTTAGAAAAGCCCAATTCCATTTTCCTCAATTTCTCCATTTACTATTCCAACACAGTGGGTATGCTGGGATCACTCGGGAATAACAAATGTCTTTCCCATCAACAAATCGTCCATCCTTTCAGATGAAATCTTTGAACGACACTGGGGAAAGGAATTGGGGGGATATGGTGGATTCTGTCGAGACTTCTCACTTATCCCAATTCTTTTTTCTTTCCCCTCCCACTTTCCTCTAGATCATCCTAAAGAGAAGAGGACAGTGTGCTTGTTTAGAATAAAGGACAAGGTCGTTAGCCATAATGTATATACCGTCAAGCAACATACCCAGCCAAACCCTCAGCCGTAAAGCATCCACCTATTGCATGTTATCAAGACGAAAAGACAACATGGAAACCCACTGCACACTGTTGCCTAGATATTTTGTATATTGAATTGATATTTGTGCTGAGGTGATCTTCCTGTCTAAAAGAACAACCTTGTCTCTCTTTTCTAGCACAGAGAGATGCATATGGATTTTGGTATGCATCCACCTAGTTAATTTCCTACATACTCATGCCATCTTGAAAAGACAGACTATGGTGTAACCATGATTCTTTCATATATTGGTACGTCTGTAGACCAAGATATAATTTTTTTTAAAAAAAAATAAGTTTATTTCTTTCAAGGTTTACAAATAACAAAGGTGCACCTTGTATTTAAAAATTGCCATTATAGACAAAAGTGTGCATGCACAGTCATTTTTGTTGAAGAGTAATATTTTTTAATGTTATAGATTGTAAGAGGTGGTGAGGGAGGGATCTGACAGAGATGAATGTGCCAAGCAAAACCATAGCTGTGTATATTTTAAAGCACATCATGGCTTTAAGAACCATGTTGTTGAAGATACTCATGAAGTGCCATAGACTGTACATCAAAGTAGAGTATTATTTCTTCAGTGTTATTATTTTCAGAGCCACGTTTCGTTGCTTACTCGCTAATACTGATCAGTCAAAGGGCACCATTCTTTTTTCGAAACCAAAGCTGTCTCAGAAATGGCCCATTTAACCTTACAGTAACCATAGGTAGCACAAGACAAAGTCTCAAACAACACAGAAAATTCACACATACTGGAGATATAGAAAGAGATAGATATATATAGATTATATATATATAATTATTTTAATGCATTGTAGTGTAATATTTATGCATATTATACTGTATAACATTATACTCAAAAAGAAAAAAAAAGGGAAATGCCATTTCTGAGACACGATAACAAGAAAACAATGTTTGAGGAACTTGTTTTGCTTCTATTTATAGCCTGTCAAAAGTCAAAAGACTATAAATGCTTTGCAAAAATAGTTTCACTTTGTTTCTATTCTTCATTACAGTCACATTCAAAATGGTGACTCTAAACAAAGGAAGGCAGAAGCACTGTCATTGGATGCATGTTAAACCAAAATATGAATATGGTAAAGGTTTAATTAAGTAGTATTTGGGCGGGTTAAGTACTTGGGTGAATTTTATATGTGATTTTTTTTCTTTTTTTTCTGTTTTGTTTTGATTAACTGCTTATAGCCTTAGAAAGCCTTTTACAAAATTAAAAAAATATATATATAGATAGATGTGCATTCAGTTTTTAAAAATAGATTCATCCAAAGGAATTCCTTTTTTCTTTCTTTCTTTTTTCTTCTTTTTTTTGTGGTTTGGATGTTGCAGCTAGTAGAGGATATACATATATATGTATATGTACAGATATATATATATATATATATGTATATGTATAATTTTTTTTTGCCTGTTCAGCAATTCTGACCATTGCTGAAGTGGGGGCCAGGTCACTAGTAGTGTGGTGTGGAATGGAAGAGGAGAAGGTTCCGTTATAGAACCTTCCATACTTCCACGTTTACGGCAAGTTTTTATGCTCGAGAGAAATGCTTTCTAGTATAAGAATGATGTGTTGATTTTACTGATTGTACTGTACATCTATTAAAGCCTTAGATTATTACATTACGGGTTGGACCCCATACCAATGTAATTTCAATCGTGTTAAGAAAGTATAGGTGACTTCACATGTTATTGTAGTTAGTTTCATTATAGAATATTACTTATTTTTCCTTGTTAAAAGGTAGATTTTAATTTCCTACATTTATTAAAATTGTTTTCATTTTCTATTAACAATTGAATATCATTTCAGTTTATAAAATTTTGTTTTATTAGATTTTACTGATGAATTTTTCAAAATACAAAAAAAAATAGTTTTTTTTTCCTTTCATAACATACTCAGTTTTGAATTACATGTAGTGTCATATAAGGATTCGTATTATTGTTAACTAAATGATTTATATTTTACGGATTTAATATTACAGTGTAAGAATGTCAGTCATTGTTAGTTCTTGTCTAGTTTTCATTAAAAGAACAAAGATCTTTTATATGGATATCTTATAATTATATAATCATTGCTAAGTAAGAAGTTAAGTTGTTGCTATGGCAACAATCCTGGCAGACAATTGAGTAATATTTTGATGATTTATTTTGTTTGTAATTAGTTATTATAAGAAAATCTAGATCCTAGATATTAGAATAAAATTTATTTTCTACTGTATCCAATTCAAATGTTAAAATATTGTTTAAATATTTTTTGAAATCCCTGAATATCAGGCCTTGTTATAATTAAGCTGCATAATCGATAGATCAAGGGACTTTTTGTTGATAATCCAAATACTCAAAGTTTACGTAACAAGAATTTTAGTGTGTGCAAACTCTTGAGGGTTGATTATGCTGCAGTTTAGCATGTTGGAACGTTGAGGAAAGAAGGTTGACTTTTTGCACTTCTGTATATAGTCAAAAAAAAAAAAAAAGAGAGAAACCTGTATAATAGTGAGATCTTATTTTGAATAAAAACGTCTATAATTACAAAGAGTTTTGTTAAGGCTAATAAAAAAAAAATGACAGGCTGAGCAAAATTGCTTGCAAAAATGGCAGAGTTAGCACTCCAAACCCCTCCCAAAAAAGTGGCTTTGCTTTTTGTGGACAGCTTGTAGTTTGCCAGGATTTTTTCAGCTGGAAAGATATGCCATCCTTCCAAGATCTCATGACTGACAACAGTTCCTCTGGTCCAAAATATGCCTGAAGATCATTGCCAAAAATAGCAGGTACTTATTTCAACCATTAAGGTGAAATCATGGATCAGATAGTCCTTACATTATTCAAAACTACTGCATGTTTAAACTATCAAAAAAATAAAGAGAAATATATTAAGAATATATACTATTCAAACCAGTTTGACAATTTCAGTGGTTTATTGTTCACAAAACAAAAATCTACAAAATGAGTATTGACTCTCACAAAAAGTTAAAAATCATGAACAGGCAAACCAAACAGCACACCGTAGCTATCGTTGTTATGTGATTGTTTTTGGTTTTTTTTTTTTTTTTTTTAATTGCTATTAGTGAGCTGTTCTTTTAGCAGGTGAAAACAAATAAACCTCAAATTTTACAGTTTTAATTTTCAAAATCAAAAGCACTCAGAACAACGTCATTAAGCACGTTGTGATTTAAAAGTCATGTATCATGTGATATTCGACTATAATTTTTAATTGGTATTATTCAACAGTCACACCAATCAGGTGATGACGATGTTGCACTTATTTGCAACCCTGCAACTTTCATCTGCTGAAAGGACAGACGTGCTTGATTTTACTATTATGTAATCACAGAATTACTTTTGCTTGTAGTCGCTTTGAATTATGTATTCTGTCCTTGGCTGCAATTTGTTTTTATGCTTATTTTATTATTATTGCAATAGTTGACTTTGCTGTATGGAAAAATAAAGTAAAAAAAATTGCCCTAATAAAACTTCTCTTTCTTAATTATATTTTTATATTGGAGGTTAAAAGTTACATTATTTTTGTTTGTGTCTATTTTGTGTATTCCTCGTATATCTCCATTAAAAAAAAATCTTTATACGCAAACTCCAACTTTTGGGTTTTGATACCACATTCAGTTCAGTATCTGAGACAATATGAAATCTACCAGCTTAAAGTATTTTAAGTTTTTATGAAAATAGACACATTTCATTCACACATAGAATGAGACTCTCAATCCTACAGTCTCACCTTTTTCTAAAAATATGTATATTTTTATTTATTTGAAAAACAATTGTTTCATATTCACACTCTACCTATCAGTTTAGGTGCAAGAAAGAAATATGAAGAGGGAAATGACATATATGTCATTTGTCTCCATTTGCCCTGGTTGTGGGATAAGTCCTCTTATTTTTTAGTGAAAACATGAATTTGAATGAGATCTGAAGTCAATAAATAGTTCAGTGTTGAAACAAAGAGTCACGAAACATGAGTCAGAGAGACAAAATATATATTAAAATTCATCTGCAGCAATATAACCATGAAGGAGAGTAGCATAGTAAAAATGGTAGAGGGCTAGCCTTTGCTTCTGGAAGATATGATGCATAGTATTGTGTGACCCTAGACAAGTCACTTCCGGGTGGAGTGAAATTCCAGTGAAATCATAGGTCAGTGTCTCTGTACATCCTATAAACTTATGACTGAAGTGAGGTCGATTCTCCCATTTAGGCTCTAAAAAACGACTTCATAAATGACTAATGAACATACTTAAATGTACAAAGAATGACCACACACCTCTGCATTCATTATGGATCATTTGCTACTCTGATAAATCAAGTCCACTACTCTATCTTGGTCCAAAGTTTGCAGAATATTTATGACCTAAAAATGTTTGAAATTAAAAAACAAAACATTGTAATAGTTAAATTGAATTAAAATTATTCTCTTCTTAATCAAGTTTAATTGAGCATTTCATTTTATGCCCTAAACTCTCGTTTATTGTAGGCACAGGCACAAAAAGAAACTGAGGTAGCAGGTTAGACCATCTTCCTGAGTTTTTCATTCTTTCTTTGTATTTAATTGTCACCCATATGCAGATAGCCTGGATTCCAAATATGGGGTTAATCTGAGGAGCCGAGTTCTAACCCCAATCCTTTTCATTTACTCACTTTAGTCATATACAAAGTGACTCTCTCTGGACATTATTTTCTTCATCAGTAAGATGAGATGGTCATATTATATATCTGCTAAGATCCCTTTCAGTTCTAAATCTATGATCCAAATGATTATGATTCATAAGGTGTTTTCTCAGTTTTTTATGGATTTATTATTATTTTTAAAGACTTCAGGACATCTCTTGGCCCTAGAAAGATTGGTCTCAGTGAAGTGATGTGTTGAACAAAGAGATCCTTCCAAATGAAAGGTACAGAGCTGCCAACCTGGGGTATCCAAAGAACAAAACTGGGAACGATAGCTAAGAAACTGAAGCACGAAGGAGTGGTAGAATCCATACTGGTGGGGAGCTAAGAGATGATCACATAGCTGAGGCAACTAGATGGTACAGTACTTAGAGTGCCAGGCCTGGAACTGTGTTCAAATCTAACATTAGGTGCTTTCAAGACAATTAACCTCAGTTTACCTCAGTTTTCTCATCTGCAAAATGGGGATAATAGCAGTACCCTCCTCCCAGTATTGTTAAGGACTGAAAGAGATAATTATTAAGTCTCTAGCACTTTATTTGGCACATAGTAAACATCATCTAAGCAAAATGGGAGGTTACTGTGGATATCAGAGCTAAACAATATTAGTGAGGAAGTATGGAGACTTGACTCTTTGTGTTCCCTGTCCCATCATACCAATGCCAGCAACTTATTACCACCCACAATGGTATGGGTGACAGGATATGAGAAATAATCCTTCGAGAATTTGCAGAAGAATGATCAATCTTACTAGATAAACCATTGGCAAATGAAAGAAAACCAAATTACTGATATCAAAATGAAAGGAATGAGTTCACCAGCAATTAAGATGAATTTAAAGCAATTGTTAATAGTGTTTGATCCAATTGCATACCAATAGACCTAGAAATCTAAGTAAAATAAATATATAAATTCTCCAAGTTAATAGAAGAGAAATTGGATGCTTAAGTAACCTCATTTTAGGAAAAGAAATAGAACAATCCATGAATGATCTCCCTAAGAAAAATTTTCCTACATGTGATGGATTCTCATGGATTCCACAAAACATTTAAAGAACAAATAACTCCAATACTATATAATTTATAATTAGATAAAAAAATAAAGTCCTTCCAAATTCTTGACAGAAATATGATTTTGATCTAAATAACTGCAAAAAAAAAATAACTTTAGACCAACTTCGCTAGCGAATATTGCTGCAAAAAATTAAATACTAGCAAGAAGATTACAACAATACATCACAAAGATCATACACTATGACAGATGGGATTTATCCTAGGAATGTAGGCCAGGCTCAATATTAGGAAAAGTATCAGTATAATTGATCATCTCAATAACAAAACCAACAGAAATCATATGATTTTCTCAACAGATGGAGAAAAAGCTTTTGAAGAAATACAATATCCATATTAAAAATGCTAGAAAGCAGAAAAATATGCGGGACTTTTCTTAAAATCATAAGTAGCAGCTATCTCAAATAACTAGCAAACATCTGAAATAAGGATAAGCTAGAAGTTTTTTCAATAAGATGAGGGATGAATCAAGGATACCCATCATCACTACTATTGGAAGAATTAGAATACACAATGCGGTAAGAAATCTATAACTTTTTGCAGATTATATGATGCTGAACTTAGAGAATCAACTGAAAACTAAATGCAATAATTAACAACTTTAGCAAAGTTGCAGGATATAAATCCATATCCATCACCAGCATTTCTATATATTATCAACAAAATCCAACCATAAGCAATAAAAAGGGAAATGTCATTTAAAATAATGGGAGATAATACAAGACATTGGGAACTGCCTGCCTGCCAAAACACAATGAGGAACTATTTGAATGCAATTACAAAACACTTTTCACACAAAAAATTAGGTCAAACAATTGGAAAAATATCAATTTTTCACAGGTAGGAGAAACCAATGTAATATACATGGCAAGCCTACCTGAATTAAATTATTTATTTGGTGCCTTACCAGTTAAACTACCAAAATTATTTTAAAGAGCTAAGAAAAAATAACAACTTATCTGGAAGACCAAAAACTCTAAGGAAAAGTGAAAAAAATGGAAGGAAGGTGGCCTAGTTGAACCAGATCTCAGAATGTATTATAAAGTAGTAATCATCACAACAATATGTCATTGGGTAAGAAATAGAGTGGTAGATCAGTGGAATAGATTAGGTCCTCAAAACACCGTAAAAAATGACTTTAATAATCTATTGTTTGATAAACCCAAAGACCCATGCTTTTGAGACAAGAACTCACAGCTGGGAAAACTGGAAAGCAGTTTGATAGATACTAAGTATAGACCAGTATTTCACATTATATGTAAAGGCCAAAGTGGGTCTGTGATTTAGGCATAAAAGGCAGTAACATAAGCAGATTAAAATAACATAAAATAGTTTACATGTCAGATCTATGGATAAAGGAAGAATTTATTGGACAAGAAATGGAAAACATTACAAGATGTGAAATGGATGATTTTGGCCATATAACATTTTTGCACAAAGAAAACTAATGGAGCCAAGATTAGAAAGAAAACAGAAAATAGAGGGAAAATTATAGCAAGTGTTTCTGATAAAGGAATCTTTTCTCAAATGTATATAGAACTGAATCAAATTTATAAGAATACAAATCATTCCCCAAATGATAAGTGGTCAAACAAGGACAGACTATTTTCAGAGGAAGATACCAAAGCTATCTGTTAGGTTCTTACTAAGTGCTAATGAGATAATGAGATATTAGGTTCTTACTAAGTGCTAAGTCAGTACTTGACAATTCTCTAGTTCTGGCCATGACTGGGAGTTTTACTTGTGAATTTCTGGGGAAGAGCTTGCATGCTTAGGAGGAGCAAGTTCATTGGTTGAAGTAATTTTTCCCAGAAGCCCTTGCATTATCCCACGCCCATTCTCTGGGAGGATAAAAGACGGAAGTCACTACTCTGGACTAGAGTTAACGACAACTGTCTGGAGACAACGGTTTTCTACAGGAAGAAGAATCTATAGTCAAAGAAAAAAAAATCTATAGTCAAAGGAAAAAAAATGGTCTAAATCATTATCAATTGGAGAAATGCACATTAAAATAACTCTGAGGTACTACCTCACCCATCAGATTGCCTAATAAGACAGAAAAGGAAAATAATATATATTGAAGGATACATGGGAAAATAGGAATAGTAATATACTATTGGTAGAATTGCAAATGATTTAACCATTCTGTTCAGCAACTTGGAACTATACCCCAAAGATCTATTAAACCACACACATTCTTTTTGATGTATCAATACCACAACTAGGCTTGTATCCCAAAGAGATGTTTAAAAAGGTAGAGGACATATTTGTACAGACTTTTATAGCAGCCCTTTTTGCAGAGACAAAGAAATTGAGAGGGTGTGCATCAGTTGGGGGAATGGTTGAACAACTTGTGTTATATGATTATAATATAGTATATTCTTGTAATATTGTATTATAAGAAATGATACTTTCAGAAAATCCTGGACTTACATGATCTGATACAAAGTAAAGTGAGGAGAAACAAGCATACACAGTAATAGCAATATTAAATATAGGATATCAACTGTGAGTGACAGCTTTTTCCAGCAATACAAAGATCCAAGACAATTCTGAATGACCTATGATGAAAAATTCGATTTTCCAGAGAGAGAACTAATGGAGTTGGAATATGGATCAAAACATACTATTTTTTCCTCCATTTTTTTTGTTTTGTTTTGTGTTTTCTTTCACAACAAATATGTTTTGCATGGCCACACATGGATAGCCTATATAAATTGCTCACTGCCTCAGGGAGGAGTGTGGGGAGGGAGAAAACATGAGAATCTTAAGCTTTCCAACTTTCTGCTTTTGAAGGTTTGGGGTTTCCCTTATTGGGACAAAGACCATATGACTCGGTACATAGGAGGGTTACTTGTTCAGTGGAGGATTGCATTAGCTGGATACTAAGATTTTGATCATTTCTGAAATTGAGTCACCACCATTGTGTCCAAATTTCACATCTCCTTGATGTAATCTGTTGGAGAGCATTCTCCCTCCTGCATCAATTACAAAGAAGAATTTTAGACTTCTCTGCTTGAATTCTCCCTTCTTGCTTCAGTTCCCAACATATAATCATATAATTTAACAGTTATGAGAGGTTCCCTTTCCATCTTTCAACCTGGTTCAGAACTAGCCCCAAATATCAATCAAAATATCAAAAAAGAAAATCAAAATCAATCAAAAATATCCCCAAATCAAATTTCCACATTTTAACACAGATTCTATAAACTAGCTGATATTCTCCCACCTGCAACCACCCTGTTCCATGGATTGAACACACAATCAAAGAACATAACTGCAATACTTTTGAGTCCACTTGGAAGCAAAAGATCCGAGAAGCTGCCATTCAATCATTCATGTATGGATTAGTGTCCAGTTACCTTAATGTACAGTATACAGAAGTAGGTCTTACAAAGCACACACAGAACAACATGATTAGAACAGTTATTGAATGAGAGTTTATAGCAGAAAATTCCAACATTGGAATCAGGAAAGAACCGAGTTAAAATCTTTTCTTTGAGACTAGTTATAGAACCATTTTTTCTGAGACTAGTTATGTGACCATATCCATGTTTTTTGACTTCCCCAAACTTCAGTTTCTTAATCTCTAAAATAGGATCAGAGAAATCTATAGTATCTTAAGCTCCCTGAGTTGTCATAAGGATTAGACCATCAGTTATTTATTAAATGCCTACCATATGCCAGGCATTGTGCTAAGTGCTGGAGATAAAAACAAACATACAGTCTCTGTTCTCAGGAAGCTCCCACTCTAATGAGAATAGGAGGCAAAGAATTACAAATCAACAAGACATTTTAGATAAATAGATATGTGTTTGTGGACTTTACAGATTGTACATAGCATCCTAGATTTAGCATTAGAAAAATTAATTCAACTCAACCTTTTCAATTTTTTAATAAATCTAACATTTTCATTTTTAAAAATTGAGGTTAAATGACTTGGCCAAAGTCAGATAAGTAATATGATCCCACAGATCTAAGATTTTTTTTAAAATTTATTTTTAATTTATGGAATAAAACAAGCATTTCTATAATGTAGCATAAGTGGAAAATCATTGCATTTGAAACTTTGTTATTGAAAATATAATACAATTATCATGTAAGGTTTTTTTCTCCCTCCCTCCTAATCATTAGATACAAATAGACATATCTACATATTTCTATTCATCAGTTCTTTCTATGGATGCAGGTAGTATCTTTCTTCATATATCCATTATACTTTAGGTACTTAAAATCGTCAAAATAACTTATTTATTCAAAATTGTTCTTAAAACAATAGTACTGTTACCGGATACAATATTCTTTTGGTTCTATCCATCTCACTCTTCATTTCTTTGTACAAGTTTTTCGATGTTTTTCTAACATATCAAGCTTATCATTTCTTATAGCACAGTAGTAATCCATCACAATCACATAACCACAACTTGTTCAGCCATTCCTCAATTGATGAGCATCCCTACAATTTCTAGCTCCTTTCCAAAAAAAGAAAAAGCTCATCACAAAAAGAGCTGCTAGAAACATTTTTTGAACATAAAGGTTCTTTTCCTTTTTTCCAAATCATCTTTGGAAATTTGCTGGGTCAAGGGATAAAGAAAATTTAATAACTGTTTAAACATAATTCCAGATTGCTCTCCAAAATAGACCCAAGATTTTAAGCCAAGTCATCTGGCTCAAATCCAGCACTTTTTTTTTTATTAAATCTTTTTATTTTTCAAAACATATGCTTGAACAATTCTTCAACATGAGCCCTTGCAAAATCTTGTGTTCTAATTTTTCCCTCCCTTCTCCCACGCCCTCCCCTATATGGCAAGTAGTCCAATATATGTTAAACAATGTAGAAATATATGTTATATCCTTTATATATGCATACATATTTATACAATTATCATCCAGCACTTTTTATGAACCTTCTCCAATGCCTGGAATGTCCTTTTTCACCTTTTGGAGCCCCTTGGCTCCTTTCAAGGCTCAGCTTCTACAAATTCACTTAATAATCTTCCTCACATCATTTGATTATTATTTGTGTACTTACATTTATTATACATCATATGACCTTATATAGAGAGAGGTCTAATAATTATACGTAGATACCATTATATTTTATATTAACTTTACATATCTTGGATTTGCATCAATTAACATATGCAAAACACTTTGCAAACTTTAAAGTGCCATATAAATGTTGCCTTTTATTATCAATGTCTGATACTATCATTGCTATTATTATTATTATCCATATGGATGGGATTGATTTCCACTCAGGCCAAAGTTAAGCTACTTGATGAAGAAGATTCTTTTCATTTTTTTCTTGTCTCCCTGGGGACTCACAGTGTTTAGCTCCTAGTGAGCCCTTAACAGACCCTTGTACTGGGCCAGAAGTTTGTTTAGAAAATGATAGAAGCAGCTCTCCACTTGGCCCTAGAACGTAATCATGTGAATCACCCCGCTCGTTGTCTGGGTCAGAATTCTGCTCTCTACTGAAACTCCCAGGCTGGGAGTCCAGACATTGGACACATCCCACCAGTGTTGGAGGCGGGATGGATGGAGAACTGAAATGGTTCTCTCCCTTCTCTGGAATGATTAATGCTAGTCAAGACCCCAGGCTGCCCCGAAATGTCTTCAGTTCATGGGCTGGAACGGCATTGGCAGGATTCCCAGATATATTTGTTTCAAGCAACTATGCAAGCAAGCCCCCTGTGGAGAGAGAGCTGAACAATTACCACACAGCTGCTCTGAGGACAGTGGGAAGTAAGTGATCTGTGCAGGAGCTAACACAAGATGTGGGTATGCAGAGAGACAGTGGTGGAGCCATTTCATTTGTCACATATTCAGGAGGAGATGGATCAACAGGCCTCAGCAAAAATTACCCAGAGGACTTGAGGGTTAGGGCGGTTCGGGGGATGGAGGCTGGACATGGAGTGGGAGGATCTTGCCTCTGACACTTACTCTATGACCAAGAGCAAGTTATTTTAAGGTCCCAAACCTCAGTTTCCTTATTTGTCCAATGAGGATTTACATAGTTCTGATTTGTGAAGTCATTGACAGAATTAAATGAAATCAAGCATATCAAATGTTGTGTGAATATCTGCGATGATTACATAACTATCATTAATCCCTACTCTCTCAAGCATATTCCAATCACTAATCAAGTCCTTGGTAACAAGAGTAAGAAATTAAATGGTTACAGTAGAAGGATTTGTATGGAGGGAGGTGTGGGTGTGAATGTGTATTGGTGTGTGTGAAAGAGAGGAGAGAGACAGAGAGACACACACACAGGAGACTGACACACAGAAGAGAGACACACAGAAGAGAGACAGACACAGAGAAGAAAGGCACACAGAAAGAGAGGAGAGAGAGAGAGAGAGAGAGAGGAGAGATAGAGACAGAGACAGACGGACATAGAGAAGAGAGGCACACACAGAAACAGAGACACACACACAGGAGACAGACACACAGAAGAGAGACACACAGAAGAGAGACAGACACAGAGAAGAAAGGCACACAGAAAGAGAGGAAAGACAGCGACAGAGAGAGAGGAGAGACAGCGACAGAGAGAGGAGAGACAGCGACAGAGACAGATGGACATAGAGAAGAGAGGCACACACACACAAAGATGAGAGAGAGAGAGAAGAGAGAGAGAGAAGAGAGAGGAGGAGAGAGAGAGAGAGAGAGAGAGAGAGAGAGAGAGAGAGAGAGAGAGAGAGAGAGAGAGAGAGAGAAGAGAGAGACAGAGACAGATGGACATAGAGAAGAGAGGCACACACACACAAAGATGAGAGAGAGAGAGAGAAGAGAGAGAGAGAGAGAGAGAGAGAGAGAGAGAGAGAGAGAGAGAGAGAGAGAGAGACAGAGAGAGAGACAGAGAGAGAGAGAGACAGAGACAGACGGACATAGAGAAGAGAGGCACACACAGAAACAGAGACACACACACAGGAGACAGACACACAGAAGAGAGACAGACACAGAGAAGAAAGGCACACAGAAAGAGAGGAAAGACAGCGACAGAGAGAGAGAGGAGAGACAGCGACAGAGACAGACGGACATAGAGAAGAGAGGCACACACACACAAAGATGAGAGAGAGAGAGAGAGAGAGAGAGAGAGAGAGAGAGAGAGAGAAGAGAGAGAGAGAGAGAGAGAGAGAGAGAGAGAGAGAGAGAGAGAGAGAGAGAGAGAGAGAGAGAGAGGAGAGAGAGAGACAGAGAGACAGAGAAAGAGAGGGAGAGAGATGAGAAACAGATGCACAGAGAGACAGACATACACAGAAGAGAGACAGAGAAAGACAGACACACAGAGACCCAGAAACCTAGACAGAGAAACAGTGAGAGCCACCAAGAAAGGGAGGGAGGGACAGAGACAGAGAGACAGAGAAAGTACTCATTGAAGGAATTGCACCCCCTGACTTTCTCTTCTTTCTCTGGAGCAGCTGGCTCCAAATCCCCCTCTAGATGCTCACTGCTCAGGGCATGAAACCGAAGCTAAACAAACCTTGTGTTCTTAATGGCAGTTAAGGCAGCTGAGTCCATCCGGTCATCCAGGGTGCGAAATGTTATTTTAGATCAGTGAGAGGCGAAGCACATGAAACAGAATGACAAATTACCATGGACAACAGGTGTAGACAGGAGAGAATGAGCTTTCATCACTTAAGTGGCTTGGGGAGGGGAGGGAATGGGGATATGTTGTTACAAGAAACAATGGGAAAAAAAGAGAGAAACAAGTTCAAGTCTGTTGAGCAAGATATCATTTACCCAGAATTCCAGGATTCAGGAAGACAGGTGCACAGTAAATCTATGTTAGCCCCTTTGGATTTACTAAAAGTGTCTTCAGAATTGCAACCCAGAAGCTCAGGCTCTAGATTTGCATAAACTGGGTTCAACCTTGGGGCCTTCTCAACAACCCTGAGTTTTTGGCAATTTTTCCTTCCCCTGGGGATTGTTCTAATTTCTGAATATTCCTCTTGTAACTCAAGTCTAGGTTTTCAGAAGTGTGTAAAACTGCCTCCAGCTCAAGATAACAATGCATATTAAATGCAGGATAGTGTTTATTTCTCTCCTCCCCCCTCCCCCCCAGCCCTTACCTCCCTCCAGACACTAAGAGGAAAATCCAAATTCTCCGGGAGCCCATAAAAAGTCAGCCCAATTCTCCTTGATCTCAGCAAGTGCCACTTTCCTCTCTTCCCCTTTAAGATCTTTTATACCCAGAATGTCACCCTGTGGCTTTGAAGGGATATGGACTTGAAATTTCCCAAATCTTCCCAAGAAACCCCATGATGTTTCCATGAGTTCTGTCTTCCTTCCATGAGCTCAAAATATTGGAAAGTTTTAGCTCCCCATTTGGAAAACCAAACATGAGGCTTTTAGAAAGGTAAATAAATGTTTTGCCATTGAATAAGTCATACTTCCACCAAAAAGGCGCTCAACCTTCTTACATTACCTTAAAAACTAGAATAGGGGCAGCTAGGTGGCACAGTGGATCAGACCTGAAGTCAGGAGCACCCCAGTTCAAATCTAGTCTCAGACACTTAACGCTTCCTGGCTGTGTGACCCAGGGCAAGTCATCTAACCCCAATTGCCTCAGGGGGAAAAAAAGCTAGGATGCCTTTAACTCCCAGAAAGAAACAGAGATGCTAGAGAAATTAGACTTTCCCATCAGCAGAGCACTGTTTGAACAAGTCACAGGGAGTGCAGGATTAGCCCAGCCCCTTCCCTAGAGGGAGCCAAAAAGACTCCCCACCTTGTCCTATGACTAACAGAACTCAGATAATACCTACTCTCATAAAGAAATAAGTCTAAGACCAAACAAGTTCCAATAGAGCAGTAAGGAACTGAACCAGCTACACCCAGCGAAAGAACTCTGGGAGATACCTCTGAACCACTACATAGAATTCCCAATCCCTCTATTTTTGTCCGCCTGCATTTCTGATTTCCTTCACAGGCTAATTGTACACTATTTCAAAATCTGATTCTTTTTGTATAGCAAAACAACTGTTTGGACATGTATACATATATTGTATTTAATTTATACCCTAACATATTGAACATGTATTGGTCAACCTGCCATCTGGGGGAGGGAGGAGGGGGAAGGAGGGGAAAAGTTGGAACAAAAGGTTTGGCAACTGTCAGTGCTGAAAAATTACCCATGCATATATCTGCTAAATAAAAAGCTATAATAAAAAAAATAAATCTAGGCATACTAGAGAAAGAACTTTCTTTTTTCCCTATCAGTTATATATTGTTTGCTTTCCCACAATTTAGCTCTTCTAGATGGGCCGTACCCAGAAGCCCCTTTTTTCCCTAGAAGGTTTGGTTACTATTGCTAAAATTACAAATCTTAACCTCCTCTACCTCCATGAAACTGATGTTGAAAATGGGAAATGGTCAAAGGAAAGGACATCAACTCTGATCATAACTGCAGACGAATTTAAGTGGTGTAAATAAATTCTTTCGAAATGTCATTTATAGTAAAATTTTGATCTTAATTCCTCAATTTCTTTTTTTTCCTCAGATAGATTTTGTTTAATGAAAACTTATGGAAATTCATATTCCTTGTGTTTTTTCAATTTCAATTAATTTGGTAAGAAATAGCTTAACTATGAGTGACTATACTTTTGAAAAAAAAAAAAAGTTTTAGTCATTGAGCCTTAGGATCAATGTCAGAATTCATGAAGATGATCTAGTCCAGTACTCATTTCAACACTGAAATTTTTATCTATGACAAATGATGATTTGGACTTCTCTTGAATACTTATAACATTAACCACCTAATATTAGCTCGTTCAATTGTATAACTTTAATTGTTAGAATTATGTTAGAATCATCTGCCACCTTATAATTCCCATCTGCTGTTCCTAGCTTTGGATTTATACAGAATGAGTCCGATCTCTTTTCCATATGATAGTCTTCCCTCCACCTCCCATGGTTTTTTTTCCTTCTTAAATATTTCCACTTTTCTCATCTTACATGATTTCTCTAACCTTTCACGTGCCCTCCTACAGATATCCTTTATTCTCTTCTTGGTGAACATAGCTCTTAAGCATGGTGCCCACAGCTGGATCTGTTGCTTATGCAAGTTTTTACTATTTAAAGAGTCCATGCTTCAATAAGCCCTTAAACCCTTATAATACCAATTTACTTAAAAGTTACAAGTATTTCATTTAATCAGACAGGACAAGCTCTAAGGGAATTTTGCAAACACTACAATCATACTAATCCAGATAGAATTAAGATGGGTATGTATTCAGAGCTACTTATTGGAACCTGATATATTTTATTTTCATTTTTATGTGTTGTGGTTGAGGTTTTCTATAGAGAACTCAGTGACTTGAAGCAATAAGTCTACAGAGCATTTTGTCTCCTAGCACATTTGCCACCATCATGTTCCCAATGCACTTTGGGAAGTGAGTTTGTGGCAGGGTTTTACTGCAAAGATTCTTTTCCAGCTGCCCATTCCAGCTTGGTCATGTTCTCACTAACTGCTCTGAAGAGCTGAATCTTGGGCCATGATTGAGTTCCAGTAGATGTCAGTGTTGTAATCCAATGAGCCCTTGGAAGCCATCCAGCTCTAAGGTCCCATGAACACATGAACACTGTGTTCAGCTGTTCAACACTGCTCAAGAAGGAAGGGGCCTTGGGCTTCCTTTCTAATTATTTTTATTCTCCTTTTCTCCACTAGGAAAAATAAATAGGAGGGGGTACAGTTTGGTGTGAGCTCAGGATGAACCCCCAAATGCAAATGTCTCAAATGCATGGACATCCGGATACCTTACTAGAAAAAATGATGGATTTGAAGGATTTGACCCTGCAGACATATTTGCTGCATGTATAGACTTCCATTGCTTAATAACGAGCTCTCCCACCTCAGTTTCTCTATCTTTAAAATGATGGAGTTGCACCAACTTGCCTCTAAGAGGCAGAATGCCATGGTCAATTAAACTCTGAATTTAGAGCAGAAAGACATAGCATTGTAGACTTAAAGTCTGAAGTGGATCTCAGAGATCATCCAGTCCAGCTCACTCATTGTGAAGAATGGCTGAGGGAAACCAAGGTCATGGGATTTATCTAAGACTTTGTAGGTAACTGATAGAGCCTGAACTGGATCCCGGGTTCTTTCTCTCTCTCTCCAAAGCCAGTGATTGTTCCTCTGATTGGGTGACCATGGACAAAGAACTTCCTCAATCTCAGCTTCAGGTGTCCAGTTCACAAAATGGGCCTTGTGGTTTCTGTGACATTCAAACTGCACCTTGTGTAAGGTTCAAATGAAATAAAAGGTGTGGCTGTTGGCAATGCTAATCTTATTTATTAGCTAGAGGCAGCGAGATCTCTAAACCTTCCATCAGATCCTGTCTTAATCATAGGTTGTGTGATCCTAGAATTGAAGGGAGGAGTGGTAGTGGAATGGATGGATGGGGATTCACTTCTAATCAATTATATACCAGCTAGACTGTCACCTCCTCAAGGGCAGGGACTGTTTTTGTTTCTGTTTCTGTACTCTGGCATGTAGCAGGCAATTAATGCTTGAATATATGTAAATATTATATGTTTTAAAATAGCACATACATGCATACATACATACACTCATACATGCACATGTACATGTATATAGTATCTGGGTTCAAAGTATCAGGATCAAAGATTTTTAAAAATGCTAATGTTGTAAGAAATGATGAGCTCAACTACTTTAGAAAAAAATGCATGAAATAATCAAGAGTGAAATGAGCAGAAACAGAAGAATATCATATAGAGTAACAGCAATATTGTTTTAAGAACAACTTTGAGCAAATAAGTTATTTGACCCAAATCAACTATAAAATACCCAAATTAACTACAAAACACACAAAAATACTTTCTAAATCCAGAGAAACAACAGATGAGTAGAAGGATATATCGAATAATTTCTCACTTCCCCTTCCTCTCTCTCCCTCTCCCCCCTTCTCTCTCTCTACACACACACATACAGGAAATGAGTCCATATAAGTTCACTCTCTGCTGATACAAAAGTTGACTGTCATTTCAAGTTCAAATTTAACACATTGATTCAAAGGAAGAGTTATGATTTTTTTGTTTGTTTGTTTGTTTAAAGACAGCACCATTTGTTTTGTCCCATACTCCTGTCTACTGGAAAACAAAAGCATACACCAAGACACTAAGCAAAAGAAAGTTGTCTTCTTGGGCACTTCAGTCTGGAATCTTTAGTGACTCAGTTTCCAATATTTGTGAGAAGCAGCCAAGCAGTCCTTAAGAGTTCTTAAAAGAAGACAGTCTTTGAATTCAGTCCCTGGGCCTCTTCCTGAGTTACTTGGAACAAAGCCCCTCCCATTTCTTCCTTCACTTTTCTTGTCTACAGAATTATGGGTTTGTACTTGATGGTCTCTTTATCATGTGGTCCAAAAAAGGCTCTTCTGGGGTTAACACAAACTGCCTGGACCACGTTCTAACCCTCTTGGATTCATTTAACCTTAAATATCCACATGCAGAATCATCTGACCCCTTTTCTTGTTGAATTGCATGGGATCTGAGACTTTATCAGTTTTGATTTCTTCCCTCAAAAGGTGGGATGACAAGTTAGGGAAACGTTTATTGGGTTAACAATTTGAATAGGTATAATTGATTGATCATTAGCAACAATTTATGGTCCACTAAAACCCCAAGGTTCATTTCCATAGGAATAGTCCTGTAGCCATGACTCCTCCGCAAGATACTTGTGAAGTTCATTTTAAACTCAAATATAGGACTTTCCATTTATTGATATTGAATTTTATTTAATTAAATTTTACTTTAAAATGATAGCCCGCTAAAATTATTTAGTGTCTATGTGTTGACCATCAATATTTGGGCTCTTAGTCCCAGTTTTGAATTATTTGCAAATGTGGAAAGCATGTCACCAATGTTAATCTAAAACATGAGTAAAATATTAAATAGCATGAATCCTAAGACACCAGCACTGGGTCACTCTATTAAAACAGTGATCTCCAAAGTGAGGACTGTGACTGAACCCCAAGAGACATACAATTAGCAATGTGAGAGTGGAAAGATGGTTTATATATCCTTCTTCCTTCAATGGCCAAACATGCCATTGGCTTCCAACACAATCACACCTACCCTCATCCTTCATCCATGGAGGTCTCAACCTCACCTTTTCTGTGTCAGACATTGGTCTTTTATGGCAATTATAACTGATCTACTACCTGAGTACCCTCATCTATGGCTGTTAAGGTAACAATGGGAAATTACTGCCCCCCTTTTTTTCCCATGTTACCATATTTTATAACTCTGGCAGGTACTATCAGGAGTGTCTGGGATAGTAATTAGTAAAACTGCCTTCTCTCCCCTCTATCTTCCTAATGAGTTTTTTCTCATGTGAACAGAGTCTCATGGAAAAATCAGGGGTGTATGGGCTACTTATATCTCAGATTTCTTTCCACTGTCTTCTTCCTCATCCCTCCATCAAAGCTACTCCTCTTCTGAACATCTTATTTTTCTTAAAGCACCATCATCCTCCTCGTCATCTAGATTCATGATCTTGGGGTCATCTTCAATTCTTCACTCTACCTCACAATCCCATCAGTAATCAGACATTGCCATTTCTACCCCAGTAGCATCTCTTGCATCTGTTTCCCTCTTATTCTACACAGCTTCCAACCTAATCCAGACTCTGCTTAGAACCTTTCAAGTGAGCTCCCTAACTCACATGTCTCCTGGCTCTAAATTGCCAGTGACGTTCCTAAGGCACTGGTTTGACTCTGTGTTTATTGCTGTTCAAGAATGTTTTCTGTTAATGTTATCATTTCTTAATACTTTTCCATTAATGGATCATTTCTTAATATTTTTTCCATTAATGTATCATTTCTTAATATTTTCCATTAATGTATCATTTCTTAATATTTTTCCATTAATGCTATCATTTCTTAATATTTTTCCATTAATGCTATCATTTCTTAATATTTTTCCATTAATGTTATCATTTCTTAATATTTTTCCATTAATGTATCATTTCTTAATATTTTTTCCATTAATGTATCATTTCTTAATATTTTCCATTAATGTATCATTTCTTAATATTTTCCATTAATGTATCATTTCTTAATATTTTTTCCATTAATGTATCATTTCTTAATATTTTTCCCATTAATGTATCATTTCTTAATATTTTTCCATTAATGTATCATTTCTTAATATTTTTCCATTAATGTATCATTTCTTAATATTTTTTCCATTAATGTATCATTTCTTAATATTTTTCCCATTAATGTATCATTTCTTAATATTTTTCCATTAATGTATCATTTCTTAATATTTTTCCATTAATGTATCATTTCTTAATATTTTTCCATTAATGTATCATTTCTTAATATTTTTCCATTAATATTATCATTTCTTAATATTTTCCCATTAATATATCATTTCCTAATATTTTTCTTTTTCCAGTTTCTAAAATACAGATGCATTATTATACGTGGTTCATAACGAATTGGTAAAGATTAATTAGGATGAAATATTAAATTTCATCTTGTCAACTTAATGCAAGCTATCTTTTGAATTATATGCTAACATATTGTTTTATTTTCCTAAATAAAATAAAGTTGTGAGAAGAGTCACATTGTTTTCTATCTTTATGCAAATCTCTTTGATGTCCAGCAGCTGGATTCCCATATCTCCCCTGCATTTGTTCTGTCATCTTGGATAAAACATGTGGAAAAAAAAAGGCCTCATGCAGATATTTAGTTCGAAAAGGAAGGGATATTTTAAGAAGGAACTAACATCTGAGTATTTTTATGAAAATATGACCTAGCCAACCCCCTGAATGCTCTTCCCAGGAGTCTACAGATCAGCTTTGAGAACCACTGTTCTATGTCATGAGAAACTCTGTCTCTTTCCATCTTTCTCCTTTTCTAGGCAGAGTGCTAGATTTTGAGTCAGGAAGAACCAAATTCAAATCTGGCCTCAGACACTAACTGTGAGACCCTAAGAAAAGTTCTTAGTCCCTCTCAGCCTCAATTTCCTCATCTATAAAATGGGAATAATCACAGCACCTGCTTCACAAAGTAGTTGGTATGATTATGCGATATAACGCACGCAAAGCACTTTGCAAAACTGAAAGCGCTCCAGAGTAAATAAGTAAAGCCTTTTGTCACTGCTGATTCTCCCTTGTTCATGTCTCAGCATAACTGCTCTAACTTGGAAGTTTTTTGTTCTTCTGGGGGAATTCTAAGACAAACCCTCTCTTTCGGCCTCCTCCAGTTCTTCCTCCTTTCTCCGGGTCACCTGTGTCTTGAGTCTGAGAAAAATGGGAACCACCACAGACAGCACAGAGTCTTTGGGACCCCATGAAAGGCCTTCTCCTAGGCTGGGAAGAATCCTTATATGGCTCCTCTGGGCCTGGCTCAGCCTTGGGGCTGGAGAGGAGGGTTTGAGGCCTTGCTCTGTGACCTTGGGTACTCTGAGGACTCTCTGAACTTTGGGGAGAGAAAGAGGGGAAAAAAAAGGAAGGGGAGAGAGAATGAGCGAGAGAGAGACTAACACAGAGACTTGCAGATACAGAGACAACCATGCAGACATACAAACATACAATCCAAGGAGCAGTAAGTAAATAGAGCTTTTCTGTAGAATGTGTGCAGAGGAATGAGGTCCTCAAAGCCCTCCACATTAGCTGGGGTGAGTTGGGGGTCTCCAGCCCAAGTATGTGAAGACCTTCCCAGTGGAATGGGCAGAAGAGAACAATGCGTGCCAAGAGCCACTAAGGTGTCCGATGCAGAAAGCCCCAGAGTGCTTAGAGCTTGGCCAACATGGGAGATGCCCAGATCATCCACTGCATCTTGTGCTTGACTGGTCCTGATGTTTGTCCTGCCATAAGACCACAGTGACTGTGGGAGGACGAGGCTGACACTTTGTGCAGCTCTGCATCATTGCAGTCCAATTCACAGGCAAGTCAAGACATCATCCATAATGTCATTAGTCCCCTTCAAAAACGAAGGGCAAACAACAATAATGGAGAGGAGTGAAGTTTAAGAAGAATGAAAAGGGTGAAGATATCTGTGGTAAAGAAATTTAAATATTTCATGGAGACATTTATATTTAATAAGAGTGATAATAGGTAACCACAAAAGCTAGGGTTAGGTTCAGAGACTTAGATTTTAAGAAAATCATTTTGGCAACTGAAAAAAAAGATGGCTTAGAGTGGGCCATGAAGGGTCAGGAAGACAATTTAGGAGGCTGCTACAACAGTTTTAAATCAGCATTTCTCAAACTTTCTGGTTTCAGGTTCTTTTTACTTAAATACTGAAGCCCCTGAAAAGTTTTTTTTCCCCTTTTAATGTGGATTTGATGTATTGATATTTACTTATCACAAATTAAAAGATCTTGGAATTATTATGATCTCCTGGGCCCCCTGAAGGTTTTGGGGGGTGTCTCAGATTCCTTTTTGTGAACAGCTGGTCTAGCTGAGAGATAATGGAGGCCTGAATTAGGAAAATCTCTCAAAATTGTCTACTTTATCCTTAAATATATAAAAGAATTTTCACTTTCTTCTCTGCCTTTCCCTTTCCCCTGATCCTCAACAAACCAAAGAGCAATGAAAAAGGCAGCTTTGGGTTTTATTAAATCCAATTTACCCGCATGTCATAGCATCAGCACCCCCTTCCCCCAATATCATGGTCCTCTTCAAGAACAAAGTACCAACAAGAACAATTGCAACAGCATAAGCCAACAGAACTTGCAGGGGAATCACATTCTGGATATAATTCTGATAGATTACAGTTTAAGACCTCGGAAATAGTCATTAAAGCCTCCATTTTCCAAATGAATTACCCATTGATAAAGGAAAAGTAGGTTGTAAATGGAGACACCAAACTGATTGTTAAATAAGAATGAGTGTAGTCATTTTAATTAAGTGAACATCAGTCTATTAAGTCCCAACCAAACAATAACTGAAATCAATACTCTAAGGAGAGATAGAAAAGCTTTCCCTAATTGTCAACTGTGTGTTGACTTAACACCTGATGCTTAATTGTTAACTTTGCCCAAATAATTTACATGTTAGGGTCCTGAGCCTTTCTCTACCTCAGAACCATTTTTCTCCCATCCCTTGAGGCATGAGTGAGAGAACCGTAGTAAAAAATCACTTAAGAAGCAAATTCTGTCCTGGGTGGAAAATTATATTTCTCTTAGAGGTAAAGATCCAAATTACTTCCATTACTCTTAGATTTATGGTGATTATACTAAGAGAACTCAGATTATCTCAGTTCTTCAAAATCATCCTTAACACATTTGAAGCCCCCAACAAAATTAAACCATCATGAAGAAACAAAATAGAAATCAGCCCTTTTAGGCATTTCTTCCAATCATACTGCTGAAATAAGTCATGATATTGCATCAGTAACGGCCTTGGTACTCAGTGCTTTGAAAAAAAAAAAAAAAAAAGGCAGGCAAGCCCAAATTAGAAATCTATATCAGGAATGACATAATGAGATTCTACTGACATTCATAATCTCTGTCAAGATGGAACATTGAGATAAAGGGCAGAAAAGAAAGCTAGACTGGTTGCATTCACTTTTAAGAGACGGGAGCCACAACGTTATTACAGCGTGCTTTTCAAGAAAGTCTCTGATCTTATAGGAGTCAGAATCCAATCTTGTTAACAGTATGTGATTAAAAAACATCTTATTTACAACCATTTAACCCAACCATTTAATCTTCAGTATGGAGATTTTAGAAGATATAAGCATTTGGGTTTTTTCGGTGTTTAGAAATGTAGTATGGGAAAATTTCCAAGCCTCAATTGTTTTAAAAGTTCTTAAGCAACTGCCAATTAAGACAATGAGTCAGGAGAAAATAGAACCAAGGTTTCCAATAATGAGAGAGTAGGCTACAGTGCTACCCCGAGACCCATTGAATTACAAAAATTGTAAAAGGTGGAAATAGTTTATTCCAGTGTGAGGGGGTGATGGGTGCATTTTTGGATACATTTTTGGCAGAACTGTGCATTGGACCAAGCATTTGGAAAACGATTTATTCAGGCAAGAAAAATTATCTAGTGATTTCTAAAGGTTGTCGAAAGAAAACCAGAAAGGTCGACAGAAAGGTTCTACGTATGGTAAAATATTCAAAGCAGTATTTTTTCAGTAGCAAATAGCACAGGACATCATGAAGTAGGTGCCCACTGATCAGAGAATGGCTTGAAAAATTGGACTATATGAATATGAAATATTATGACACCATTAAGAACTAATTAAAATTCAAAGGAGAATCAAAAGACCTGTATGAATTGAGGCAGAATGAAGTAGATAGGACCAGAGAAAAAAATACACATAATAACCACAGTGATACAAAGGAAAACACCACTCAAAGGTAGCCAAACTTGGACTAATTTTAATGCACAACTCTGACCACGGAAAATAGATAGTAAAATCTACTTCCCTCCTGGTGTGAGAACAAGAAAAGGAAAAACAGACATTGCACATTTTATGAGCTGCCAGACATGGAACTTACATTCACTGGTTCTGTATGGATTGCTTTTTCTAAGGATTATGATGTGAAAGCCAAATTAGACTTTTTCTGCTCATCCCTAGCCAGGAGCAATGAGTTGAAGTTGAAAAAAGGGCAAATTTAAGTTTAAGGGAAAAGAATTTTCTAAAAATAAAATTTTATTTTTCTTTTTCTGTGAGGAAATTGGAGTTAAGTGCCTTGCCTAGGGTCATATAGCTAGTATTAAATGTCTAAAGTAGGATTTGAACTCAGGTCCTCTTGAGTTCAAGACCAGTGCCCTGTCCATTGTACCACTTAGTTGTCCTTAAAAACAACAGTTTCTAGCAGTGGAATGGCCTACTTCTGTGAGTAGTGAGTTCTCCATCACTTGAAGTATTTCAGCAAGAACTGGATAATCACTTCTTCAATGGTAGGAAATAAGGGTATAATTTTCAAGCTGTAGTTTGCATTAAACAGACACCGAAAGTTTCTGTGGACTGCAATTTTGTAAAAAAAAAAAAATTGAAAAAAAAAGTTATATCCCTGGAAAGGGACTTACCTGGAAGTATTTCAGTTCAGAATTCAATATCTTCTACTACAAGGAAGCCATTGCTTTTATTGAAGGATGTAATGAAGAAAAGGTCATCTTCATGTACTTCTTTTGACTCTGAGTAAAAATATAACTTCTGTCAGTCTATTCCCTTCCACAATGGCATAATAACAACAATCATCTTTCACAGTTATTATGAGGATAAAACAGGATAATATTTGTAAAGTGCTCAGCAGACCACAAAGCAAAATACAAATAACAGATCTTTTTTTATATTATCACAACAATAATTATTATATTTCCTAGCTCTCCAAAAGGATTGAGTTTCTTAGGGAATCTTGACTGAGGAAAATTTCCTTCAGTGATATATTGAAGCCACTTAAGTCTGAGTTACAAGAGTCACTCCACTTTGACATTTTCAGTCATCGCTTTGAAAAGACAGATGAATAGATCTGAAGTTTTCAAAGTCTGGTACATGGTCTTTTCATGTAGGAAGTTTTTAAATTCCAGGAAAAAATACAAAAAATGTTTTTAAAGAATAACTCGGGAATAACTTGGGTGGAAATAGTATTGTCAAGCAAATAAAAACAAAAATACCTCTAGCGGCATTTGGAGACATTCATCTATATATTTTTAAAAGTTATTTTTTCTTTTGACCCATAAAAAATTCAGATCCCTTCACGCTCTTTGACTGCAGTCAGGGGAATGCGTCTATAAAACCAGATTCCTAGGAAATATCATATGCAGACTGGTGCCAAGAGAAAGCTTTTACTCAATACCACATAATCCTCTGAATTTTCAGGGCTGAGCGATGGTTCCGATTTCAGAACATTAACCAATTAGCATAACTGGCTTACTATCTGAATGAAAGAGGCATTCCAGTCCTTAAAAATGAGAAGCAAAGGATGAAATCCTTCTCTTCATGCATTTTTCCCATTATTCTTTGGCATTCCTTTTGAATCCATTGTCTGTTCACTCAAAACCACAGCAACTGTGGGATCAGCTACAGGCCCGATTATGCTTCGGTATGCAATGGAATACGTAAACTTATCCTAAATGATAAACATCCAAAATGATGTCTGATGTCAAGCCCTTTATGTTTAGAGGCTTCTTTTGAAAAAGTAACAGTCCTTCTATGGCCATTGTCTTAATTAAGGGGAAAAAAATAAACACTAAACACACAAGACAAAAAATATTTCCTGATATCTGGAACTGAGGAATTTTCACTTATACCTTTGTTCCTTAAGGTCTTGGATCTTAATTCTCAGTTTCTAACACAGTTCCTGAGTGATGTGAACCAATTAAGACAAAGATAAAAGTGTCAAGGAGGAGGAGGAGGATGGTTTCTCATCTTTAAATAGGAAACATCTTTGTAAATCATGAAAAGCTAATTGAGGTTAGTAACCAAGGACTTGGGTTAAAAAAAAATATATATATATATATATATATATATATATATATGGAAAATAAATGCACATCCCCTTCTGTGACCAGATTTTTTAAAAAGTCAATTTCTAAGTATTTATGTGGCACCTATTATATATATATATATATGTGTGTGTGTGTGTGTGTGTGTGTGTGTGTGTGTATATATATATATGTGTGTATATATATATATATATATATGTGTGTGTGTGTGTGTATATATATATATATATATATATATATATATATATATATATATATATATATATATATAAAAGCTAGGGATACAAAGACAGAAACAAAATAGTTCTTGCCCTTAAGGAGTTTGTTGTTCAATCATTTTTCAGTTTGCCCCGCTCTTCATGAATCCATCTGGTGGATTTTTTCAGCTGCTTTTCAGATATCTCAAACTGGATGACCTATGGGCATCCTAAACTCAAAACAGAACTCATGATCTTTGCTTATAAATTCCCCATCCTATCTTCCTTATTATGAATATAGAGAGCAAAACAATCATCCCTGTGACTCAAATTTAGATCCTGGATTCTTCCCTCTCTCTTACCACACTCCCTCCATACATAAGCTATTCTCAAAGCCTAATGATTTACCTTTAATTGATAATTAGAGATGCAAATTAAATCCAAGAGAGATGATAAAGTTATTAAATGAGTTAGCATAAGACCAAAGAGAAGAGGGCTTATGATCAAGCCATTGGGTAGAGCATATGGATATGGAAGATTATAAATAAGCAGGGGGGGGGGGGGCTGAGAAGGTGAAAGAAGTCAGCTAGAAAGAGAACCTAGAAAGAATTAGATTATGAAAACCTAAAAATGAGAGTCTTGAAGATGACAGTGGTCAGCAGGATCAAATGCTATAAAGAGGTCAAGAAATAGGAGCAGATTGGAATTAAGAGATCATCGACCATTTGAAAAAAGTTTCAGCTGAATGATGAGGGCAAAAGCCAGTTTGTGGAGGTCTGGCAATTAAGGGAGAGGAGAGAAAATGGAGGTAATAAGTAGAGACAGCTTTTTTCTAGGAGTTTGGCTGCTAAAATAAAAAGACATCTAAGACATTATTTTTAAGGGGGACGGTAGCATCTAGTGGAGGATTTTTTTCCAAGATGGGAGAGACTCAAGTGTGTGTGTAAACAGTAAAAGAAGAACAACTAGTCACAGAAAGATTTCATAACAGCCAGAAAAGACTGGTAGCAAGTTTTTTGGAGAAAATGAGAGGGGATGAGATTAAGGATACACATAAACTCATGTCCTTGAGAAGAGTTCCCCATTTATCATAGATGAGAGTAAAGAAGGGAAGCATGGGGATGCTGTTAAAGGATTCTGAGATATCAATAAGTGGAGAAGAGACATCTTACAAGAGATTGCCTCTGAATATTCTCAGTAAATTAGGAGATGAATCCATTGGCTAAGATGACAGAGTATTACATGCAAGGCTGAGGAGAGAAGATAATGTTGGGAGTCTTTGTGGGATAGAAAAATCAATTAGAGAAGCAAAGGGATTGCCTTACTGAAGTGAGAGCTCATGTAAGATTAGATAACTAGTGGATTCTGTAGACTCAGATGATTTCCTTATCTCTATTTAGCAATATGGAAATAGGAACCAGATTCTCAGCACAAAAAAAGATATTGGTAAATCTAACAATTACCAATAAATGAATTGCCCAGCTCTTCAATTAACCCCCCCCAAAAAAAAAATAAGACGAAGGATTAGAGTTTACTGGCCTTCACATAGCATGGGAAAGTAAAAGAGAATTTAAAAACCAGGAAGCATCACAGATGGAAAACGGTGTGATTGACTATAAAGTCTAAAGTATCAAAACCTATGGAAAACATTAGGAAACTGAATAGGACTTGCCATTCCATGGCAAGGCAACGTCTCCTAGCAATACCTTCTTGAAGGAGTCAGGAAAGCAGACCAGCCTCCCTAGCATCCGCCTGTACTCCTCAACATCAACAGATTCCTCCTAATTATACAAGGGCATCTCATGGTACAGAGAGAACAACTTTCTTTCAGGTAAAGTGATTTATAGGGAAACTTACCTTAAGAGAAGACATACTTCTGAACTCAAGAACTTCTGAATTTAATTCAGAGATAAAGAAACAGAGCTCAGGCAATTATACCCTAGAATCCATTACAGAATGGAGTCAACTGTGAAATACTCGAGTAATACTTGATTTTCTCATTTGATTCTCTTGGTTTGAGGCAAAAACAGGTTTTTGCTCTGAAGACTTGTTCTTCCACATCAGAAATGTTCACGAGATCCTTTCAATAACAAGGTTCTTGTGATTCTGGTTGGGACTGAATGGTTATTTACCTCAGCCCATTCTAATCAAGGCTTATTGACTGATAATGACACTCATCTGCCAGTTCCTATGCTGGTTAAACTGGAGTGCCTGACAGACCTTAGTAGCTATATCATCTTTGCCTTTTGATGATTACACACATACGTACACAGATTCTCTCTCACACACACACAGACATACACACACATATTATCTCTCTCTCTCTCATACACACACACACATATTATCTCTCTTTCACACACACACACACACACTCTTTCTCTCTCTCTCTCTCTCTCTCTCTCTCTCTCTCTCTCACACACACACACACACACACACACACACACACACACACACACACACACACACACACACACCCCTCCATAATGTCAGCTCTAATCATTGTCATTATTACCATTATTTTTATTGTTGCTGAGAGCCCCTTAAGTCACCTGGCAAATTCTCTCTGGCTGTGGTCTTCTGGCTGAACTTCTGGTTGAAATGTGGGCATTCTCTCCCTATATCTTTGTAAGGTCCTGTCGGTGTCCAGGGAAGCTCTGGATAAATTAAAAAATAACTAAAAAACTAAGAAAAGGGCCTTCTTTATTAAAAACTCTTCATCAGATAATAAGACAATAGCTTGGTTGGAGCACTAGACTTTTAATGAGATAAATCTGAGTTCAAATTCTACCTCACACCCTTACCAGTTACATGATTGTAGGCAAGTCTTGCTCAAATTTGCCTCAGTATCTCCATCTATAAAATTAGAACAACCATAGTAGCTACTTCCCAGGGCTGTTGGGAGGATCAGATGAGATCAAATAAAAAAGAAACATTTCATGAATCTTAAAATGTTAGCACATAGATGCCAGCTATTAAGTTTCTAGGATTTAAATTGTCTTTAAGAGACAAGTGAAAGAATGACTCATCTTTCAGTGAGGCTCCTGCTCACAAACAGGGCAGATTGGGTGGCCTGCCCATAGTTTATATTTGTTCTTTTCTTAGGAAATGGTATCCACAAACATTTCCCGTTCAGCTGCTTGAGTTCATTTGAGATGCTGTTTCTGGTACACTTGTTGACCATTGAAAATGTTACTCTAAATGATTCCATATGGGGCTGAAAGAAGAGACACTAAATCTGTGGATTGTTGGAAGACTGTTTTAAAGGAAACAGCAAACTTCTGAAGTTCTGGATGCTTTTAAGTTGGGTAGGCCATTCCTTTCCCCCAGGAAGATCCCCAGGAGACCTCCATACACCAAAGAAATGATAACTGAATAAAATTAGTTTCTATGAAGTATTTTCTTGTGTATTTGTTTTCAAATAAATAAAACTGGAGTTGGTGTGCAGCCTGTATTATTCTGATTATGTGTCTGTGTGTGTCTCTGTGTGTGTGTATGTGATCTCACAAATATGCAATGGAGTTCCTAGTGAAAAAATTCCTTCTTCCACAGTGGAAGAAACTCTTCTTTCACTTATTGTCTTAAAGGATTTTCTGGAGGCACGAAAAGGGTAGCAGATCTGTCCAGGTAGTTTAATGGATCTAGTGAAGAACCCTGGATCAGTAAAACTCAGACCAGAAAACTTCCTACATAACCCTGGGCAGAGTACTTTTCAGCCTCAATGTCCTCATCTGTAAAATGGCCATGAGAGCAGCACCTCCCTCCAGGAGTTGTGTTGCTGTGATGAGCAGATGAGTTAACCTCTACTACTTCAGGCTGCCTTTCTATGTAATCAGTCTTTTAAATCTTTAATCAGCTTTTAAATCAGTTTTGAAATTTGGACAAATTCAAGTTTTCTAAGTCTGTGATTCAATTATTTGGAAGTCAATGTCTAAGTGAATAACAGATGGAGCAAAGATCCTCTGGCCCAATGGTCTCCTTTTGCATTTGAGGAAGCAAAGTTCTACACAACAACACACACATCAATCAGAAGGTTTGAAAAACAAGTTCCTCATAACAAAATCCTTCCCTTTGGCAGAAAGGGTAAAAGCTTCCGTGGTCTTGAGATTTAGTATGAATCTAGATCATGAAAGTGGTATAGCAAGAGGTGATGGTAAAAGTATCTTGGGAGGGGAGGAGGAAGTCTTGGCTGCTATGGCATAAAGGTGGGAGAGCTGGCCCTAAAGGCCAAAAAAAAAACCTAGGTTCAAGTCCTACTTCAGATAAAGTCCGGTTGTGTGACTCTCAGGCAGTGCTTTTACCTCTCTGTGCTTCCCCACTCTCCAACAAGGTTAGTTTGTGCTAATTAACATGGAGAACTCCCAACAAGGATAAAATTAGAGACATGGTACAAAAAACATTACGAATTTTCTGAGAAGTTAGAGATTATTATTATTATTAGCATATAATTAATAAATGTATTTAGTAGGATTTTAATCTAGATGCATATTTAGGTGTAACTATATTCTAGAAGCAGCCATGGATAGACTAAGAGACCTAGAGGGAGAATGACCTGAGTTTAACAGCATTTTCAAATGCTAGCTAAGTAAGCTTGGGTAAGTTACTTAACCTCTGTTTTCTAATCTGCAAAATGGGGCTAATAATCACACCTCTCTTCTTGGATTATAGTGAATGGATAATATATCCCTTCCCCTACCTTTGTGGGGTGGATTTGTTTGTGCCTTGAGCAATATGGAATCTAAACCTTTGTATCTCTACTTTGTATCTACTTTGTTAAGTAGACAAGATCCAAAGACAAGTTTCTGAGCTAGTCTAGACTCTGGGAAATCTTGCTGCATTGACCCTGAGTATAGGTCAGATCGGCATAGGTGCAGGTAGATGGATGTGTTCATCTACACTACCAGGGGAGCCCTGGCATACATCCTCCAGAGAAGGGGAAAGAACATTCTGGGAGGGGGGTCTCAAGCCCATCTGAGCATCTTCTCTTAACCTCATTGTTTTCTGTATGTTTTAAAATGTGCTATCTCTGCAAGATCTAGGCCAAAGATGAATGATGCTTCTGACACAAACAAGCATATTGCTTAGAGGACACAAAACCCAGAGGAGCCATCAATAACACCTCTAACAGATGGCGCAAAGTCAAACTCTTGTGTAGAATGGAACCATGGAAAAAAGCATGGTCACTGGGAGGGCTCAGCCAAACACAAGCATTGATTAATGGGTCCTGGCAAGCTGGGAAGAAAAGACTGATGGTGTGCCCACAGATGGGCTGCAGTATCTGTTATCCAAAGACCACGCATCTAAATTCAGAGAAGCTTATCCCTAGATTGGACCTGGGTTACTACAAGGATTTTCAAAAACTATATTTCCAGGGATCATATAACAATAACAATTAGTATGTAGACTCAGCTTTAAGATTTGCAAAACAATTTATATTATTATCTCATTTTATTCTCACAACAACTTTTGGAGATAGGTGCTATTATTATCCCCATTTTACAGAAAAGGAAAATTGAGGCACACAGGAATTTTCTTCCCTGGTCCACTTTCACTGTAAAGAGAATCAAAGACACTATACATTTTTGAATTATTGTGATGCTCTCATAGCTACTTTGACAAAGGGCCATTTTTAACATTGACATTTAACATTGATGTTAAATGAGAAAACATCCATTAGCATTAAGAACAGGCTAATATAGAATTAAGGGTTAAAGATACTTGTCTAACATTTTCTAGAATCAAAAAGGAGTTTTTCCTTTTTAACAAGGAAGAGTGCTATGGGTGGTTGGGGTTAGATTGAGAAGGTAGAAGGTGTTAAGGAGGAATAGCTGAACAAATAAGTATTTAATAGAAACTTACTTATATAATTATATATAAATCTAGAACCAAAAAGAAATAGGCTCTGTAGAACTAAACAAAAACATTGAGAAGAGATTACTCACTAATTTGCTATCCCCAATTATGTGGAAATGATTTTGGTATCTCTAATTTCTACTACTTCTAGTAAGGATTCAATATGGCCTTATGAAGATTATGTGATGTGAGGAAAAGTCATGAATCAGGGATGTGGGTTTAAATCTTAGTGCCATCTTTCAATTTCTCCGAGCCTCAGTTTCCCCATCTGTAAATTGAAAGAATTGAGTTAAAACCCATGTATTCTCACAAAGCTCTAAATCTATGATTCTTTGAGTAATCTGGTTAAAGAGAGGTTTATCTACAATAGGTTGTTGGCTAGGGGACAGACTTATTTTTTTATAAAGCTTTTTATTTTCAAAACATATGCACAATAATTTGACAACATTGACTCTTGCATAGACTTTTGTGTTTGAGATTTTCTCTTTCTCCCCACTTCCTCCCCTAGATGGCATACAATTCAGTATATGTTAGATATGCTAAAATATATGTTAAATCCAATATGTATAAACATATTTATACAATTCTCTTGTTTCACAAGAAAAACCAGATCAACAAAAGAAAATAAATGAATAAGAAAACAAAATGCAAGCAAACAAAAACAAAAAAGGGTGAAAATATTAAGTTGTAAACCACACTCAGTTCCCAGAGTCCTCTCTCTGGGTGCAGATAGCTCTCTTCATCACAAGATCATTGAAACTGGCATTAATCATCTCATTGTTGGAAAGAGCCACATTCATCAGAATCGATCGTCTTATAATCTTGTTGTTGCCATGTACAATGATCTCCTGGTTCTGCTCATTTCTCTCAGCATCAGTTCATGTGAGCCTCTCCAGGCCTCTCTGAAATCATTTCCTACAGAACAACAATATTGCATAACATTCATATACCAAAATTTACTTAGCCATTTTCCAACTGATGGGCATCCACTTAGTTTCCATTTTCTTGCCACTAAAAAAAGAGTGGCACAAACATTTTTGCACATGTGGGTCTCTTTCCCTCCTTCAAGATCTCTCTGGGATACAGGCCCAGTAGAAACACCGCTGGGTCAAAGGGTCTGCACAGTTTGCTAACTTTTTGAACACAGCTCCAAATTGCTCTAGGGGACACGTTTATTATCTAATTTCTTATCAACCCACAAATACCTATGGCTTTGCATTCTGTTAGACCATCTTCAGCTTCTGGAGTAACAGTAGTAATGGTTAGTCAGTTGGTAACTGAGTATACTGATCATATGTGCCTTAGGGGAAACAAAAAAGGCAATCCACAAAACACCCCCTTCCAAACCTCCCACCTTTGGGGAGTTCACAGTCTAATGGTGGGAGGGAAATATAAACAAATAGAAAATTCACATTAAGTAGGAGCTAATCCACAGCAGGAAACTTTAAGGGAGATCAGGAAAAGCTTGTGAGATTTTATCTGGGATTTAAATGAAGTCAAACAAGCCAGGAGAGAGACCATTTTGGGGGATAGCCATATGGAGAGGGGTAGATGCCTGGTATTGGGAGCTGGAGCATCTTGGGTAAGGATTATCAGGGTCGTATATATCACTGAATCACAGAGTTGGTAAAGAGGAGTAAAGTATTAAAAAAAAAACTGAAAAAATAGGCTTGGAAACTAGATTAGCCTGGAAAATACTAGGGACCAGATTGTGAAATACTTTGAAAGCCAAGCAGAGGCTTTTATATTTGATTCTCGAGTTAATATAGAACTATTAGAATTTTACTGAATGAAGAAGGATTGTTATGGACAGACTTGAATTTAAGGAAAATCAATTGGACAGCTGAGCAGAGAATGAACTGAAATGGGGAGACATTTGTGACAGGGAGACCCCTGGCAGAGTACTACAATGGTCCAGGCAAAAGGTAAGAGGGTGGAAGTGTCAGAGGACAGAAGGGGATATATAGGAGAGATATTATGAAGGTGGAATCAACAAGATTTGGTAACTGCTTAGAGGTGTGGAGGAGGAACAGCAAGAGTTCAAGGAGAAGAAAATAATCCTTTCTGCATGAATGGCAGGATAATTATCTCCTTGACAGTAAAGGGGAAGTATGGACAAGTGGAGGATTTTTGACAAAAGATAAGGAATTCAATTTTAGACATATGGAATTTAAGACACTGACAGGATACCCAGTTGGAAATGTCCAAATAAATAATGGGAGGTATGAGTCTGTAAGTTAGGAGAGAGGTAAGGGCTGGATGGGCGGATATTCTCAGTAATATCAAAGACTTTAGGGAAGACCAGAAGAGTGAGGATTAAGAAAAGGTCATTTGCTTGAGCAATTAAGGGATCCTTGGTTATTTTCATTGGATGATAAGGTTGAAAGCTAGATTGTGGAGTCAAAAAGAGAACAAGAAGGAGAGTTAGCAGAGGCATCCCATGAAGATGACCTTGAAGGGGAGCGAGCCAGGGATAAAGTCCCAGATAAGGCTCTGAACATGTCTTCTGCCTACCTCCCCCCCCATACCAAAAATGTTGTCCCTCCCCATTTTCTCCTACTCCCTTTCCTATTTTTGCTCTCAGTCCCAATCCAAATCCCATCTTCTATAGGAACTCTTTCCTGACTTCTCTTCATTCTAGTTCCTATGTTCTCTTAATTTGTTCCTACTTATGCAGTATTAGCTATCTTTGTCTTTTTGTATCCCTAGCACTTAGTACAATGCCTGGCACATCATAGAGACTTAATAAATGATTGACTGACTGACTGAGCACCAAACCCGACTGGATCATCATCTTGGATGACGTAGTAAGTTAAACAATTTGCAGCTTTGCTGTAATCTATACATCCTTAGAAATGTGAATGCAAAAATAAAAAGGATGCCTTCAAAGAAAGGCAATCCCCAAAACACCTTCCCCAAACCATCAACTTTTAGGAGCTCACTGTTTAATGGTGGGAGAAAAATATGTACAGCTTTAATTCAGAGTAGTCATAACATTTTAGGAGTTTCAAAGAACTCGTTTTTTTTTTTAATTTAATAGTTTTTATTTACCAGATATTTGTATGGGTAATTTTACAACATTGACAATTGCCAAACCTTTTGTTCTAATTTTTCCCCTCCTCCCCCTCCCCTAGATGGCAGGTTGACCAATACATAGAACTCATTTTTTAGTAATCAATGAAATCATCATGACTAGGATCAAGGTGTTTATTATCTTCTCCCTTACCAATCACTTATGGTTGTCTTTCTTAATTGGCTGCATTTTCAATCAAGTACAATTGCACTAAAGGAAACTTAGATGCACATCTAACTGATTGGAGTTGTTTTCTAACGATTAATGAGCCAGTCTGAAATTCAAAACTATCTCCATTTGGAATATGATAGCATAATTCAGTTGTGAATTGTCAAGAGATTATTTATCTCCCCTTGCCACATTTCTAATCAACTATTTGTGGGCATAATGAGGGCTTCAAAAAGTGTCCATGTCACTTATGTCACCAAAATGGTGAGTGAGGATGGAATTCTCTGAGAAAACCACCTTAGAATTGATCTATGAGCAGGGAAGCAGTAGGGAAGGTTAGTGTCTCTGAGATGGGAGGAAAGTAGCAGCAGCAACAGAAACAATGGGAGTCTCAGCCAGCTTCACAGCAAGGGGATCTGCAGCAAGGCTCCAAGCCTATGGTACTCCACCCCTTTTGCAAACTAGCAAACCCTTAAGCAAAGGTATAGCAGAGCAAAGTTCGATCCTTGGGTTCCCATCCCCAGCAAAAACCACTAGTAAGGCATTGGGTCCTTTGCTGAACAATAGTGAATCCCTGCCTCCTGCTACTGGGGCCTGCCAGCCCCCTAGCATCCTAGTAGGAGGACTCCTCACCTTGAGAAGATCACAAACAAAATTACTTCTCCAGTTCAGACTAGCAGAGAGGCCCTGTTTCCATAGCAACCCAGCAACAGAGCCCCATTCCAGGATAGATCAGCAGCTAAACACCACCCTCAGGGAGGCCAATGGGGAAACTCAAAGGAAGGCTGCCCTGTACAGAAAGCAAGCAGTTGAGCCCTGAAGTCTAGTGAATGCCAGATGTAAGACCCGGAGGCACAGAAAAAAAAAAAAAAAAAAAAAGGAAAGACAGTGCAGGACCAGGGCCTAACTCTCACATAAAAACACCTAATCACAAAAACAAAACAAACAAAACACCATAATCCCCACAAAATATAAACAAACAAAACAAAACAAAAAACTAAACTAAAAAGCCAAAGTTACTAAACTATTGTGATTGAAAAAAATCTAGGCACAAACTTATAGGAGGACAATAGTGTTATAATGGCTACATGTGAAGCCTCAAAGAAAAATGTAATTTGGTCTCAAGCCCAAAAAGAATTCCTAGAAGCACTTAGAAAGTTTAAAAAAAAACAAATTAGAGAAGTAGGAAAAAAATTGGGGAAAGAAAGTAATGCAAGAGAATCATGAAAAATGACTCAACTGAGTGGGAAAAATATAAAAAATATAACAAGTAAAACATTTTCCTAAAAAACAGAATTGGCCAAAAGGAAAAAAGAAGTACAAAAGCTCATTGAAGAAAATAATGTCTTAAAAATTAGAGTTGAACAATTTATAATGACTCTATGAAATGCCAAGATACAATAAAAACAAAATTAAAGAGGTTAAAAAAATAGAAGAAAATGTGAAATTTCTTATTGGAAAAACAATTGTTTTTGAAAATAAATACAACAATTATCTGAAAACCATAATTAATTAATTAATTTTAAAAGCCTGAGCAATATCTTTTAAGAAATTGTCAAAGAAAACTACCTAACCTGATATATTAGAACTAGAGGATAAAATGGAAATTAATAGAATTCTCTGATCACTGTTTGAAAGAATCTTAAAATGAAATATCTTTCTTTCAAAAGTTCTTGCCATATGCAAAAACTGAGCATGTAATAAAGACATAAAACTTCATAATGATGAAAAGCAGAAATAGTAAACACATGTTTTCAGATCATAATAATGGGCAATGGAAAGTGATTAAAAATTAATTGGAAATTAAATAATCTAATCCTAAAAAACAAGTGAGTCAAAGTATAAATCAGAGAAACAATCTATAATTGCATTAAAGAAAATGACAATCATGAAATAACATACCAAACTTTTTGAAATGCAGCTAAAGTGGTACTTAAGAAAAATAAATATATTTAGTTGCTTATATCAATAAAATAAAGAAAAATCAGATCAATGAATTGGGCATGCAACTAAAAAAACAAATTTAAAATTCCCAATTAAATGCCAAATTTGAAATCCTGAAAATCAGAGTAGAGAGTAACAAAATTGAAATATATATACATAGTTAATTTTTGGTAGGTCGTGGCACACTGGAGTTGAAGAGCAGGCAATTATAAAAGTAAGAATTATAAAGATTTTAAAGATCATTTCCAATTTCTTCTTTCTTTTTTTTATGATTAGTCCATGGAAGCTACGATGGTGGATAGAGCGATGGGCTTTGGAATCAGGAAGGCACAAGTTCAAATCTAGTCTCAAGCATTTACTATCAAGTCATTTAACCCTGTCTGCCTCAGTTTCTTCATATGTAAAATGAACTCAAGAAGGAAATGGCAAACCACCCTGAGCTCTTTGCTAAGAAGATCCCAAAATGACTAAAACATAATTAGTCCAAAATTTGTGCACCTGGTATAATGATTTTATGGCCTGTCCATCTGATTGCATATCACAGTCTGGTCAACAAGCAAATTCATCTGGTAGGCTGATATTTTTGTTGTTCAGTTGTTTGAATCATGTCCAACTCTTCATGACCCCATTAGGGTTAGAAAGGAGAGGATCTAGAACTAGGAAGATCAATTAGGAGGGTATTACAATAGAACAGGTGAAAGTTATTGAGGGTCTGAACTCGGATAATGACCATGTGACTGGAAAGATGGAAGCAGATAGGAGAGAGATTCAAGAGATAAAATCAGATTTGATAGCTGCTTACATTTTCACAGGTATGAGAATGAGAAGAGGGAAACATGATTGCCGAGTTGTAAACCTGAATGCCTAGAAGAGAGATGATAGTTTTGAGAAGAATAAAGGGAGAGATGAAGAGGGAGGGAGGAGAGAGGAAAGGTGGGAGAGAGAGAAAAAAAAGAGAGATATAGAGAGAAAGACAGAGACAGAAACAGAAAGACAAAGAAAGAGATAGAGAAAGGGAGGGAGTCCTGTATCACTAAATCTGACAGTATACAAAATGTTTCATAACTTTAGTCCTCCAACTTTTCAAAAAAGAAACATTGGTGAATTTTTCCATCTCTTTTGGACAACTCAGCTAGGTTATTATGATTAAACGGATTTGAGGTTTGGGTGTTTTCCTCCCTTTGCATTGCAGTTATATGTATTGTTTCACTGTTTCTGCTTGCTTCACTTTGGATCACTTCCTATATACCTTCTTATCCTTCTCTGTGTTGTTCACATTCATAATTTCCTACAGCAAATGATATTTTATTATATTTATAAATCTTTAGGATATAAATGTAAAAGCAAGACCATTAAAGGTCTTTAAAATTGTTATTTAGGTTTCTTCTGGCCTATCTAGAATGTGGCAAGGGTAGTTACACAGGGGCTAAAACCATGAAAGGAGGGCTGTACCTCTGGAGAAAATAGACACAATCAAAACAAATAAGCAAAACAATCATTAAACATTTCTTAAGCATCTATTATGTGCCAGGAAATAGACTTTTGACACTACAGGACATAGATTGATATAATAATAGACATGAAAGAATAATGATGTAGATCATGCATTAAAGTAGATGGGTTTTATACAGTGATTTATCCTGTCTATAGCTTGATCAAACAGATCACGCTATATTCATTAGATTGTGAGCTCTTTGAGAGTAGACTCCTTTTTCTTTCATTTTATTGCTTGTTTTACTTTGTATCTCCAGAACTCTTGGCACATAGTAGGTACTTAGTAAATATTAGTTGGCTGACTAAATAAATAAGGATTGGATCTAGCCCTGTGATTTCAGTGATATAAGGGACTTGGTGGGAGGTGGGGGGGGACTCACTTTGGCAATTCCATGCCTTATAGCCAATATGTACCAGAAGCAAGACTCATATTCGTATTTACCTGGTTTGGAGCTCTAGTCTATTTTCACTCTTTCTTACTGCCTATTGTTCTTGTTATCATGACTCTTTTTGTTCCCATTACTATCCTTCTCCATAATCCTATCTCCATTCCTATAATTATAAAATCATAAGGTAATGCATAGAGAACTGACCTCAAGTCTGTATGTATTTTTGTAGATATACAAAACAAAAGAACCCTTCTAGACTGTCTCAGTGTAGGTATAAATATAAAGACATTCTATTAAAATGAATAAAATCGAGTAATTAAAAAAAACATCATCGGTTTATGGAAGTGGGTTCTGAGCGTTGCATTTAATAAGTATTTTCTTTGTCTCTTGCTTCAAATCCTACTTGTCTTCCTCTCCTTGGAATTTTGCATGTGATCTGACTGCACATCAAGCTTCCAAGACATCTCACAACTGTTGAATAAAAACGACGAGACTTTTGAATCTCACTGTTGCTCTGCCTGCTCAAATACCATCCAACAAACTTGGCACGTTCATTATTTTACATGATTCAGAAACATCACAAAAGACAGAAGAACAAAACTCATCAGAGCTTTTGTATCTTTTCAAAGCCATCAATCAAGTGTTCTCATTCAGAACATGTTATTTTTCATCAAGTCAAAAACGTTGACATTTCTCAACTGGATTAAGATCATCCCTTCATTGAAAGGCTCCCCTCCCCCGTAGTGTTTTTCAGATGACTTCCCCCCCCCTCATGAAATGCTAATAAATGATCTTCTGAAGTATTCCAGCTGTTTACTTGACTGCTTCTACCACAAACAAACTTTTGAAAGTGGGATGGAATAGAGAAAAAAACAAACTTTAAATGTTTCCAGATTTGGAATTGGTATTCATATTTAGGGGCTTGTCCTCATAGCTATATGAATAAAGTTTGTAGAATCTATGAAAATAATTAAAATATTTTCCCTCAAGAAATTCATCACCAATTCTCTCTGATCATAATTAAATTGGTTACTTTCCAAAAGGGCCTTTTTTAGTTTAGCCTGCCCTTCATTTAGTCTGCTGGCTGTTGACTTTAATCTGATCTATCGTTTTAGAGAGGGCAAAATAAAAGGTCTGAATTTGAGTTCAAATTCTGCCTTACTCACTACCTGTGGGACTTTGGATAAATGATGTAATTTCTCTGAAGTTCACTTTCTTCACCCAAAAAACCAGGGGATTGGAGTGGATGGCCTGAATTTTGAACCTCACGATCAATTTTCCATTCTGTCTTTATCATATCCTTGAAGAAAAAAAAACAATGAAATCTTTCTTCATAGTTTTGGGGAAAAAAACTAGAAAATGATCTTTAGATCAGAAAATTTTATAATTTTACCTCGAGCTGGGTTTTCAAAGATATATAAACTGAAACCTGTAAACTTGTGTCCAAGGCTCTCCCATGACACAATGTGTCTGTGTCTACTTTGGAGTGTTTTCTCTCATTGGTGGTTTATTATTTACCTCCCCCTAATTTTTTTTAATATAAAAGACAACTCAGGATATTGTCTTCAATTCTTTGTAGAAGAAGTGGACAAAATTATCCCCTTCCCCCCCCCCCAACCAAGATGAATATGAACTACAGACTGACTTCAACAGGTTTCCTGAGATTGGTATCTTTCAATGCACCTTCCTTGTCTTAATGTCCCTTATAAAACTCCCTGGTATTGGATTATGATCTGGAATAAATGACTATTTGCTTCATTTTTAATTGATTCCTTACTGCTATTATCCCACTCCAACCTTAAGAACGCAGAGTGATAAATGTGGACCCTATTGAGTCTCCCCACTCCCCAAACGTCACTACATCCCCTTGTAAGTATATAATTTATAAAGTCAAGGAAAAAAAAAACAAGTCTATTTGCAGGTTGGAAACAAAGAGAACTCTTCATGGGAAATATCAGTGCCCCTAATGGATAGTCCTTTTCCAGACACTGCACAACCTCAATCACAGTCACACACCGGATAAGTCTCCCAGGAGGTGCTACCCCTCTCTCCTATTTCCTTAGTGGGTGCTGCTTACTGTGGTTCTCAGCAGATGTCACCTGCCACTCCACTAGAAGCTCCCAACTTCCATCCAGAAGGATTGCAAGGTGTCTTCCATCCCCTCCTCCTTTTGTGGCCAAGAAACTCTTCTGAGGCAGTTGGCTTGCTTTTCTATAATTCTAGCAGGTGGGATCAGCATATTTAAAAGTAGAAAGAAATCTTTACTCTCTCTTCCCCAAGTGGCAATGGGGGTAGCCTTCTGTTAGGATTTAAATGAAGGAGCCCTAGATCAAGGTCTCTCCATTGTGACACTAAGGTTCCCCTTTTCTTTTGTTCCTTCCAAAGATTGGTTCAAAGTAGTCAAGAACAGAAACTTTCCCTTCTCATATTGTTTTCTTTTGTTTTGGTAAATTTTCTTTTTCATTGGGAACTTGTCAAACATTAACAAACATGAACACAAACAAAGAGGACAGAAAAAGAGGCTTTTATGGGAAATTGTACATCTTTATAATAAGCAACTTGTTTTTCTGCTAAATTTCATTTTACATTTAAAATGATAGTGAGAATAGGAGGAAGGGACCAAGCCTACTATGTACCAGATACTGTACTAAGTTCTTTACAAATATTTCATTTGATCCTTCATTCGATAGTACCAATATTATTTTGTTTATAAGTTTACGAACTTATAAACAAATTTCCTTCTGTTCTTTTCCTGATATTTTGAAAACATTTTACATTTTTTCCTTATGTCTTAAATATTTTTTCTGAATATATCCAACAAGCAATGAACATTGTTATATATAAACCATAACAGGTAAAGAGGATTATATGTGAGCTCATTACATCTATTATAAATAGCTAGCTTTTAAAAATGCATTAAACACATTCAAGAAATTGTCAAGCAATTGATTTTCAAAGCAATATGTTGATCTTTTTTCTCCTGAACTCCCTTCTGTTCTCTTACCCTTTCTCCTTTTTTTTTTCTCTTTGTGATTCATGTTCTCTTCATCTTCCCTCTATTAAAAATCCTTATAAACAACAAAGAGTTACAAAAACCAAATGCATATTTACAATCAGCAATGTCTAAAAATGTCTGTCTTCTGTTGGGAAGCTACTCCTCTCATAACCCAGCAATTTTTGTCATTGATGCCAGATTGGGTCAGTGTAAACTCATACATTTTAGATTTTTTTCCCCACCCTCAGCTTTCCAACTCAGCACTTCCCATGGATCTAAAAGCTTGACCAAACACAACCATTTTCCTTCTATTGTCTATATGAGTTTTTGAAGCTAATTCAGCTGGGTTATTCAAATTACTTGGTTATTTACATTGATACCTAAGGTAAGAGGATGCGCAGAAGAAGAGAACGTTCTTTAATATTGACCTTGAATAGAAAATGGCCAATGTTCATGCAACAAGCACCAGCCAACTTCTGCTGTTCTGATATTGATGTAAGGTGAATGAGATTTGGAGATCAATTTCAGACCAAAGGCAGCAATCCCTGATAATTCACCATGGGAGGAAATGTTGGCCTCTCTAGAGCCATCTTGAAATGAGAGAACAGGATTGTTGTCTGTTCTTTGTTCTGGAAGATGACCAATGACATTTGGTCAGCTTGACTTGCAAGCAAATTGGATTTAAGTGAGACAGGGCTGTGAGAAGTCACCAGCCTCACTCTCTCCTCCAGAGTCATCTAGGCTCAGTGGCACGACACATAGCAGGATAACTGGACACGGCCCTAGATGCAGTAGGAGATCTTGGTCTTTTTAAGCTCAGATCTTTCTCAGGTCTCAATTTATCTGATTCTCTATATTATTTTCACTAATTAGATTAGGTAAGAAATGAGGCAAAAAATGGCCTCTTTTACCTCCTAAAACCACAATAAGCAAAACACTCCTCCCAGAGCCAGTCTTTCTGGTCTCATGTCACATGTCTCTCCCCTTTTCTTTGGACCTATTTCTCTTTTGCAGCTTTATATAGCCCCGCTTCTTTCTTGACTCTCACAGGAAAGTCTGGGAATGGGATCTGTTCTATTTCCTTCTTATCTCTGCAGCAGCATAGACTATCCATGCATCAATCAAACGTCAGTTTGAAAATAGGAGGAAAGAAGATGGAGCAGTTAATGCGTTGGCTGATTTAGTTTCAGCTTTTACACAATTCAGCAGTCTCTTGTGCTCACATTGTCAACTTTCTACTGGATCTTGAGGAGTACACTGGTCTAATAATCTAACCCTTTTATCCTTGATGTTGCTTTTGGTCCTGCCTGATTGGCTTGTGGTTAGAGATGATGGACATGTGTGCCAAGGTAACTCTCAGAAGGGGTTTGGGGAACAGTTTTGCTTTAAGAGTCACTCTGAGGCTCAGAATCTAGATAACCTATCCAAGTTTAGAGTGGTCTTGCTGGATAATATTATTAGGACTACCTATCCCAGAGCAATTTTTAGAATTGTTTGATTTTTTTCTTTCAATCAGTTTTTATCATATTGGCCCGTTTAAGAAATAAGATAACCTTTCATAATCACAAGCCCAGAATGAATCATCAGGTTTGCAAGGAAACAGATTTCTTCAGAAAGACTACAGAAAGGGGATGAGACTCCAAGTTACCTTCTTTTGTCTCCAGCCTAAAGGTGCTCTGAAAGTTTTGTCCTACAAAAGGGTTGTGCGTGCTTACCTTATATCACTTGGCATTGACCTGCTCTTCACATTAACAATAATTTTGTTCCACTTCTCCATTTCTTTCTCACATTTCCTAAAATAAGAGAAGGACCATTTTGGGTGGAAATGGATGCAACACGAATCTACCTCCCAGAACTCTGAAATCATTGTCCCTTGGAGATTCAAAGGCCTCCACAACTTGGTTAAGTCAAATCAGGTGGGTCTCAGCACAGCCCAAATGAAGAGTCTGAAAGAAGCTGACTTAATTTGCTAAGGCAGTAATTTCCAAAAGAAAAGAGGAGACCTGGAATTACATAAATAAATGATCAGAGATTTTACCCCCAAGTCAAAGTGATGACTTCAGAATGTCAGGAAAATGAAAAGTCCATATATCATATATAGTTTTGCATATGGTTATCTGTGCCTGCTGAACTGCTTTGTACATTATGAATAAGACTGTAACTAAATGCCAAGATTTTTCTGGGCTACCTGAAATCACCTGACCTAAATGCTTCTAGCTAAGGATACCCAACCTCAGTTAATGAAAAAACATCTCTTTTTTGTATTTAGAATATAATGGTAGTCAAATAAGGAAGAATGTCTGAGGCCAGATTTGAGCTCAAGTCTTCCTGACTTCAGGGCTGGCACTCTATCCACTGAACCACCTAGTTGCCCTAGCTGCATTATATCTTTAAAAAAAAAAATAAACCCTATAATTATCATTCACAGAAGAATTAGTGCAGCTTTAGGAAGTTTTCTTAAGTATAATAATCAAATAAGAGCCTTCAAAGAAACAAAAATAAGAGCTGGTAATCCAGAAATCCTCTCTAAAATTTTATTTTCTTTGAAACTTATCTCTACTGTAAAATGGGAATGAAGATCATGATACTTTCTAATCTTATGGTAAATGTGGTTACATGCAAATATGAACGGTTCCATTCTGAGGACAGAAAACTCATTTTAAACTTAAACTTTCAAAATGCAAAATAGAATAAAAGATAATCTAGGTAGTTTCCTGTTTGAAATAAAAACCTAAGAATCTGATATGTTCAAATTCCCAGGATAAAAGGCTTATAAAGTTGTCCAAAAAGAAAAGAATTATGTGTTTTGGGATTTTGACATATCGACACTCTCAAAATTGGTTCAATTTTTTGAAATTTTTTTGAATTTTTTGAAACCAAAATTGAACCTCCCCAGAAAACATACACACACACACACACACACACACACACACACACACACGGTTCCAATTAATCTGGTTTTACATCTACTTAAAACAATTGTTTATGAATTCCCACCTATGTGTCTACTTATACTAGTCAGAGGTCATAATTACTCTCCAATAAAGACATTTCGTAAAATAGCAAACCAAAATCACTAGTGATTGAACAATTCTCTCATAAATGGAGGGTGTCCTCTCTTACAAATAGCCACACCAATGGGATTAGTCATTAATGGAAGAGGAAGAAATAAAGGGACCAGTGTATATGCATAGAGAGTCCATTCACACCTCTGACACTATCAGGTCTGGATGTCTCACTGTCATAGTATGATGTGGCTCCCACTAGCCCCTTCTTCATGCTGGTCATATGCTGAGCTCTCTATGTTGGGGGTTGATGCTGCCTTCATGATTGCACGCTCTGCTGGTTTTGTCTATGGAGCTTTGCTACCAGCTTCTAGCCTTCATCTTTTTGGGATGTGTGCTGCTGGCCACTTGGTGTCTGGTCTTACCAGCTACCCTACCTACTGATAGTTATTGCCATCCGACTTGCTGATCCACCCTCCTGACCTCAGAGCTTCTCCATCTACCTCACAGCTGAGCTCCTTCATATTTGTTGTCTTTCCTTAGAAATATGAAATTGATTTTTTTCTATTTGTATTATCAGTGCTTAGCATGGTGCTCAGTTTAGAATAAGAGTAGGAATAAGGAATTGTCATTCATTTCTTTGGGCCACAGATCTCCCAGATGGAAAAACATCCTCCAACAATTTAAGTAAATCCCTTTCTCTACAATTTATAAACTTCAAGATTTTTCTCCCTGGAAAGAGGAAAAACTGAGAGGTTATATGATCATTTAAGACTTCACAACAAGTATATGGCAGAGACAGAACAAATAGTGAGGGCTTATTGCCTTTTCATTCATATATTTATAGCTGATGTTTTGACCTGCCACAGCCAAGCAGGGCTAAAAGGCAGGCAGAGAATTTCCAGACAAACTTCAATCTATCTTTTGAAATTCATTCTTCCTATTGACTATATAGATTTATCCTAAATGTTTCTCTGACTTTAGGTTAGGAAGTCCTTTTTTTATTCTTTTTTTTGTTTGTGTTTTTAATTTTTTATTAATTTTATAATTATAACATTTTTGACAGTACATATGCATAGGTAATTTTTTTACGACATTATCCCTTGTACTCCCTTCTGTTCCAAATTTTCCCCCTCCTTCCCTCTACCCCCTCCCCTAGATGGCAGGCATTCCCATACATATTAACTGATTCTCACTTTTGTATTTGTACTTCTCAGCATCTGGTATAATATCTGGTACACTTAGTAGATTTTTCCCCATTCATTCTTATGATGAAATCAAGTTCTGTAGCAATTCAAACCAGCTTTTTTAGCCATTCCTCCATCAGCGGTTGCTCACTTTGTTTCAGTTCTTTGTGTTTTTTAGCTGCCCAAAGCCTTATCCCTTAAACAATTCTCTTTCTTGGGATGCTGTCAATAAATCCAAACTAACTCAGACATCCCACTAGAGTGAGGATTCCACTCTCCTTTTCAGAGTTTTACATAAATGATGGAAATGAAAATGTCTTCATCAGTTGTGCACAGATACAACAAGAACAGTATTATCAGAAGGGTTTTGTCCTTTAATTAATAAAATCATAGATTTAGAGATGGAAGGAACCAGAGAAGTCCCTAGGTCAATTTCCTTCATTTATATATGAGAAAATAGGCTTAGAACGTTTAAGATCCAGCAATGATCTGATGTGGGATTATAGTCTGCGTTTTGTTGACTTAAAGTATAGCATGCAATGCCTCTGATTCACAAATGTGGTCTCTTGAAAATTATTTGTTGTTATGAGTTACTTCATTCATGTTTTACTCTTCAAGGCCTCATTTGGGGTTTTCTTGGGAAAGATTCTGGAGTGATTTGCCATTTATTTTTCTAGCTCATTTTACAGATGGGGGAAATTGAGGCAAACAGAGTTAAGTGACTTGCTCAGGGTCAAACAGGTAGGAAGTGTCCGAGGTCAGATTTGAATTTGTCTTCCTGACTCCAGTCTTGCTCTCTAACCACTGGGTCACCTTTCTGCTCTTCCCTCAAAATAGAAACCCAGAAATCAAAAAAGGGCTGAATCAATGAAAATCAAGTTAAAATTTCCATTCCTCTTCTGGGACCAGTGTGATGATGGTATTGATTTTGAAGGTTCATTTAGAAATACTCATTTCCCCAATGACCCTGTTTCTTTCAGGCTCTGCCAAACTCTATCAAATCCTTGTTTCTTTGCCATTTATTCCATATATATATTTATAAAAGAAAGACCAGGGAAAGCTGCATGCACTTCCTTGGATAAGCTTTTCTTTCATACCTGCCAATAGGAATAGATTGAAGATCCTTATGTTGACTAATTGAAGAGATCACTTTCACAGAGGTAGAATGAGAGGGTTTTCATCACATAATGGAAGCTTACAACTTGTAGGGTCTTAGAACACATGGTTTTTTGTGCCATGGACCCTTTGGGCACTCTGGAGAAATCAGAATAATGCTTTTAAACCACTCAAAAGAAGGAAAGAAGAATAGTGAAAATAAAGATGCTATTTTTTCCCACCTAAATTCATAGTTCCTCTTGAAGTTTATGTGTAAATCCTTTGGTGGTCTGTGGATTCCAAAGCAATAAAACTGAATCCTGGTCCATTTTCAGATGGGAAAGTGAGAGAAAAAAACTTGAAAGTCTTGCTGTAAGACAAACAAGTGGTCACTGATCGAAGCAGGGCTCTTGATTACCGGTGAGGACTCTTTTAACAACACCCCATCAAAACCATTGTATTAAGCAATAGGAGCCCCCTTGGCTCTCATGTGATGTCTAAAATGGGAAAAAATGCTCTCTCTAAAAAGGAACTTTCTAAGTTTATCTGCCGTGTGTGTGTGTGTGAGAGAGAGAGAGAGAGAGAGAGAGAGAGAGAGAGAGAGAGACAGAGACAGAGAGACAGAGAGACACAGAGACACAGAGACACACAGAGACACACAGAGACACACAGAGAGACAGAGAGACATACAGAGAGAGAGAGACACACACACACACAGAGACTCAGAGAGAGACAGAGACACACAGAGAGACAGAGAGACATACAGAGAGAGAGAGAGAGAGAGAGAGAGAGAGAGAGAGAGAGAGAGAGAATTGTGTAATATATAAGTACACAGTTTCATGCTTTGAGGCTTCCAGCAGTGACAAAGGAGATTTGTTTTCTCTTTGAATTTGCTGGATATTGCATTATTTCTTGTCCCCTATGAAGGCAGTCAGGAAGCATCTGACTTATAGGGAACTCTTAGAGAAGCCATGATGCTTTTAGTTGGGTTTCAAATTCCCAAGAAGCAATTGTGACCTCTGAGCAACAAACAATGAACAAAAACAGCAACAAAAATAAATAAAACTTAATATTGTTGTCAAATAAAACATAATAAAAAATCTTTGGCTATTAAGAAGCTGATGCATTAAAGGTGTATGTGGTTGTTGCTATGATGCACTATGAGTACATTGAAATTAATAGTAAATATGTTTTTAATGGTAAATACTTCATGTAAATAAATGATGCTTAGCATTTTAAATATAAACATTACAAACATTTATCAAGTACCTACTGTGTGCCAGGCACAATGCAAAGCCTTTATGAATTATTATATTTGATTCTAATGGCAACCTTAGGAAATAGTCATTTTTATCCCCCATTTTAAAGGAAATAGAGACAGGTATTTAGATGAGTTGGTCAGAGTCACATGGTAAATAGATATCTGAGGCAGGATTTGAACTCTGTCTTCTATTGACTGAACTACCAAGATGTCTCTAGCAAATTACTTTCTCTCTGTGGGTGTTAGTCCTGTAATCTGTATGTCCTGGAAGCACTGGATAGATGCTTTAGGTCGCTTTTTGCCATAAATCATATGATCCTCATTTAACTAGATGTAAAGGACAATTGACCTTCAATCTAACCATCACTGGAAACTGGATGACCCTATACTGGAAAGCAGTGGGTTCAGGAGTTTCAACTTAGTCTAGGATGTGCTATTTGTAGCATCTGTCTTAGAACTGTGATCATATTCCATTTCATGCTTTCTCAAATTATACCTTGTGTTAATTTTAATGATGCCATGTCTTGTCTTTGATGAAGTTATAATCTCCTTGAGTAATAACAATAATAGTTTTTGTGTTTATGTAATAATTTAAGGTTTGCCTAACCCTAGATGCATTAACGCATTCAGTTTTTTAAAAAAACCTAATCTTCTGAGGTAGATGCTGTTATTATCCCCATTTTAAAGGTGAAGAAACTGAGGGTGTGAAAGGTTAAATGCCTTCTCAGTCATTTACGGTATGTTTGAGGCAGAATTAGAACTCAGTTTTGTTTCACTCTCAGTTCAGTATGCTTTTCAATGTGCTTGAGGACAAAGATCTTTCTAAATCTTGGTTCCTTCTCATTTCACCATCAGTGGGGTTTGTGCTAAATCTACCACAACGTTGAAAAAAAAAGTCCTTGTTCTCTCATATTGGAAGATATTTCGGTCACTAATTTTCCTATAAAATAGGATCATGCTACTTTCTGCAGACCGAACAAGGGTGAGAAATAAGGTTCTCTCTAGTGTGTAAGATTCACTATTTAGGATCACAAAGGAGTGAAAAGGGGGGTTATATGAAGGGATAGGGATCCACATAAGAAACAGCAAAGATACTGATGGATGAATGGACAAGTCTTTTCCTTTAGGATCCAGCTTATAACAATAGGGGTCACTGTAGAGCAAGGTTTGGAAGGTCAGTGTAGAAGTGAAATAAATCATATCATTCCTTTCCTTCTCTTGTTGTTAGTCTTGGGAGTATAATATCTTCTCTTTCTACTTTAAGGAATTTATAGAACAAAATTCTAAATAAATGACACGTGCTTTTGTTTAGAAAAAATACTTTAGGGGGGGCGGAGCCAAGATGGCGGAGAAGAAACACACGACTCAGTGAACGTCCTCACTCCCTCACAACCAATTAGATAAATTAAGTCTCAAAATTAGCTCAGGACTGATAGATACCACAAGGACTGGAAGCACGACTTACCAGCTGAAGAGAATCTGGAGTTTCAACAGGAAAGGTCAGTTCTCAGGGGAGGAAGAAGAGAGACCAGCACAGACGGTGGGGTAGGGGCACACTGCGCCCATTGCGCTGGGAAGGGCTCTGGGATCAGAGAAGCCACTGAGGTAAAGGAATCTGGCACAGGCTGTTAGCTCTTCTCTGCTAATTATTTAGCAGTTCAGAAGAGAAAGCCAAAATATTTTAAAACTCAGATTAGATTTTCCCCGGACCCTGGGGGTGACTCAGGCACAGATCTCGGCACCAGGGGGTGTGGCCTCAGCTACCTCCTGAGAATAGTTAAGAGACTGACAAGTGGGTGGATACGGCCCAAGGCAACACACACTGCCTAGCTTAGCTGGAGGGAGTGGAACTCAGCTCCAGGAAGTCCCAGAGAAGCGGAACCTTTGAACTAGGGACCGCGGTTTCTGGCAGACACTTCCAGTTTGAGCGCAGGGGCTTCTCACGTCACCTGCTGCAGACACCCACTCCCCACCCGGACACATAGGCTGGGCTTCTTGCTGTCTTCACTATTCTACGCCCTCGAAGCACAGTAGTGCTAATCACCTCTGAGGCACTCCCAGGGAGGGGGTGGGGAACTCTCTCCCAGAGCTCTCTCTTAGCTCAGGCTCAGGAGCCGCTGCATCCATCCGGTCTGGGAGGAAGCTGGTAAAGAAGTAAATAATTTCCTACCCCAGAGACAGACCCCAAAAGATTTTTTTTAAGTATGAGCAAAAAAGCTAGAAAAACCATAGATTCCTTCTATACAGAGAAAGAGCGGGTGTCCAACCCCGAGGAAGTTGACAGCAGAGAATCAGATAACAACCTAAAGGGGAACGATTCCTGCCCCCCATCACATAACTCTCTCCTAGAAGAAGCTCTTAAAAAATTGAGGGAGATCGAAGAAAAATGGGGAAAAGAAAGGGAAGTTATGATAGAGAATAACAACGTCCTGAAATTGGAGTTGGAAAAAATAAAGAATTCACAGGAGATGCAGGGAAACAAAATTAGTGAATTAGAAAAGGTTAAAAAAACACAAGAAAGTAGGATTTCTGAATTGGAAAAGATAAAAAAGTCTCAAGAAAATAGAATTTCTGAATTGGAAAAAGAAAATAATTCTCAAAAAAAAAATTAGGGAAATGGAAAAAAACTCAATAGAGCAAAATAATTCATTTAAAAACGAAATTGGGCATTTACAAAAAGAACTAAAAACTGTGAAAGAAGAAAATAACTCCTTAAAAGTCAGGATGGAACAAATAGAAATGAATGATTCACAGAGAACCCAAGAATCAGTCAAACAAAACAAAAAAAATGAGAAGCTGGAGAACAACGTCAAATACTTACTGGGAAAATCTATAGACCTGGAAAATAGATCTAGGAGAGATAATCTGCAGATTATTGGACTTCCAGAAAACTATGACCAAAAAAAGAGCCTAGATTCTATTTTACAGGAAATTATCAAAGAGAACTGTCCAGAGATAATAGAAACAGAAGGGAAAGTAGATGTGGAAAGAATTCATCGAACTCCTTCTGAAATAGACCCTAAAAAAAGAACACCACGGAATATTGTGGCTAAGCTGCAGAATTACCACACAAAGGAGAAAATCCTGCAAGCAGCTAGAAAAAAACAATTTAAATACCAAGGTGCCACAATAAGGGTCACCCAAGATCTGGCTGCCTCCACATTAAAAGATAGAAGGGCCTGGAACCTGATATTCCGAAAGGCAAAAGATCAAGGACTGCAACCAAGAATGAACTACCCACTAAGTTTAGCATCTTTTTCCATGGAAGAAGATGGTCATTCAATGAAACAGAGGAATTCTATATGTTTCTAAGAAAAAAACCAGACTTAAACAAAAAATTTGATCTACATCCACAAGACTGAAGAGAAACAGAAAAAGGTACACAGAACCCTTGAGAACTGTAACTCTGTTGTGGGTATATAAAAAATACTCAAGGATAATTTGATTTTACTGATATAAAAGAAAAAAAGGGGGGTGTGGTAAAGGGAAGGAGGTCGGTTCAGAAAAAGGGGAAGGAGTGATAAAAAGAGGGAAACTACATCCCAGGAAGAGACATAGAAAATACACCATATCTGAGGGAACTTAGTGAGGGGGAGAATCATTGTGTGAATCTTACTCTCATCAGAAGAGGCTCAAAGAGTAAATAATTAACATATTTGTTTTTCAGAGAATTTTCTCTCACCTCATTAAAAGGGGGGAGAGGAAAAGGGGAAAGGAAAAGGAGAATAAGTGAAGGGACTTGGAGGGAGGGGGGAGGGATCCTAAAAAAAAAAAAAAAAAAAAAAAGAGGGAGGGTTGCGCGTCACAAGAGGGGTCTGTAAATTAAATATCGGGGAGGGGGATCAGGGGGGTCAAGGGAAAAAAGTATAATCTGGGGATAATACGATGGCAGGAAATACAGAATTAGTAATTTTAACTGTAAATGTAAATGGGATGAACGATCCCATCAAACGGAGACGGATAGCAGATTGGATCAAAAAAGCAGAACCCTACAATATGTTGTCTACAGGAAACACACTTAAAGCAGGGAGATACATACAGAGTAAAGGTAAAAGGTTGGAACAGAGCTTATTATGCTTCAGGTAAAGCCAAAAAAGCAGGGGTAGCTATCCTTATCTCAGATCAAGCAAAAGCAGAAGTAGATCTCGTTAAAAAAGATAAGGAAGGAAACTATATCCTGCTGAAAGGTAGCATAAATAATGAAGCCATATCAATACTAAACATATATGCACCAAGTGGTATAGCATCTAACTTTCTAAAGGAAAAGTTAAGAGAACTGCAAGAAGAAATAGACAGTAAAACTATAATAGTGGGAGATCTCAACCTTGCACTCTCAGATTTAGACAAATCAAACCACAAAACAAACAAGAAAGAAATTAAAAAAGTAAATAGAACATTAGAAAAACTAGGTATGATAGACCTTTGGAGAAAACTGAATGGCAATAGGAAGGAATATACTTTCTTCTCAGCAGTTCATGGATCCTATACAAAAATTGACCATATATTAGGACATAAAGATCTCAAAATTAAATGTAGGAAGGCAGAAATAATAAATGCCTTCTTCTCAGATCACAATGCAATAAAAGCTACATTCAGTAAAAAGGTAGGGGTAAATAGACCAAAAAGTAATTGGAAACTGAATAATCTCATCTTAAAGAATGACTGGGTGAAAGAGCAAATTATAGAAACAATTAACAATTTCACCCAAGATAATGATAATGATGAGACATCATATCAAAATCTTTGGGATGCAGCTAAAGCGGTAATAAGGGGAAATTTTATATCTTTAGAGGCTTATTTGAAGAAAATTGAGAAAGAGAAGATTAACGAATTGGGCTTACAACTTAAAAGGCTAGAAAAAGACCAAATTATAAACCCCCAACCAAAAATTAAACTCGAAATACAAAAATTAAAAGGAGAAATCAATAAAATTGAAAGTAAAAAAACTATTGAATTAATAAATAAAACCAAGAGTTGGTTTTATGAAAAAGCCAATAAAATAGATAAACCTTTGGTAAATTTGATCAAAAAAAAGAAAGAGGAAAATCAAATTGATAGTCTTACAAATGAAAAGGGGGATCTTTCCACCAATGAAGAGGAAATTAGAGAAATAATAAGGAGTTACTTTGCCCAACTTTATGCCAATAAATTTGATAACTTAAGTGAAATGGATGACTTTCTCCAAAAATATAGGCTCCCTAGATTAACAGAGGAGGAGATAAATTGCTTAAATAGTCCCATTTCAGAAAAAGAAATAGAACAAGCTATTAATCAACTCCCCAGGAAAAAATCCCCAGGGCCAGATGGATTCACATGTGAATTCTACCAAACATTTAAAGAACAATTAGCCCCAATGTTATATAAATTATTTGAAAAAATAGGGGATGAAGGAGTCCTACCAAACTCCTTTTATGACACAGACATGGTACTGATACCTAAACCTGGTAGATCGAAAACTGAGAAAGAAAATTATAGACCAATCTCCTTAATGAATATTGATGCTAAAATCTTAAATAAGATATTAGCAAAAAGACTTCAGAAAATCATCTCCAAGATAATACACTATGATCAAGTAGGATTTATTCCAGGAATGCAGGGCTGGTTTAATATTAGGAAAACTATTAATATAATTGACCATATTAATAATCAAATTAATAAGAACCATATGATCATCTCAATAGATGCAGAAAAAGCATTTGACAAAATCCAACATCCATTCCTACTAAAAACTCTTGAGAGTATAGGAATAAATGGATTATTCCTTAGAATAATCAGGAGTATATATTTAAGACCGTCAGTAAGCATAATATGCAATAGAAATAAACTGCAACCTTTCCCAGTAAGATCAGGAGTGAAACAAGGTTGCCCACTATCACCATTACTATTCAATATAGTACTAGAAACGCTAGCCTCGGCAATAAGAGCCGAGAAAGAGATTCAAGGAATTAGAGTAGGAAATGAGGAAATCAAACTATCACTTTTTGCAGATGACATGATGGTATACTTAGAGAACCCCAAAGACTCTGCTAAAAAGCTACTAGAAATAATTCAAAATTTCAGCAAAGTGGCAGGATACAAAATAAATCCACATAAATCCTCGGCATTTTTATATATCACTAACAAAATGCAACAGCAAGAGATACAAAGAGAAATTCCATTCCAAACAAATGTTGAGAGTATAAAATATTTGGGAATCCATCTACCAAAGAAAAGTCAGGAATTATATGAAAAAAATTACAAAACACTTGCCACAAAAATAAAATCAGATTTAAATAATTGGAAAGACATTCAGTGCTCTTGGATAGGCCGAGCGAATATAATAAAGATGACAATACTCCCCAAACTAATCTATTTATTTAGTGCTATACCAATCAGACTCCCAAGAAACTATTTTAATGACCTAGAAAAAATAACAACAAAATTCATATGGAAGAATAAAAGGTCAAGAATTGCAAGGGAACTAATGAAAAAAAACTCAGAGGAAGGTGGTCTAAGTGTACCTGATCTAAAGCTATATTATATAGCAGCAGTCACCAAAACCATTTGGTATTGGCTAAGAAATAGACTGGTAGATCAGTGGAACAGATTAGATACAAAGGACAAAAAAGGATACATCTATAGCAATCTAATCTTTGAGAAACCCAAAGATTCCAACATTAGGGATAAAAATTCATTATTCGGAAAAAACTGTTGGGAAAACTGGAAATTAGTATGGCAGAAATTAGATATGGATCCACACTTAACACCATATACCAAGATAAGATCAAAATGGGTCCATGATTTAGGCATAAAGAGGGAGATAATAAATAGATTAGAGGAACAGAGGATAATCTACCTCTCAGACTTGTGGAGGAGGAAGGAATTTATGACCAGAGGAGAACTAGAGATCATTATTGATCACAAAATAGAAGATTTTGATTACATCAAACTAAAAAGTTTCTGTACAAATAATACTAATGCAAACAAGATTAGAAGGGAAGTAACAAATTGGGAAAATATTTTTAAAAACAAAGGTTCTGACAAAGGTCTCATTTCCAAAATATATAGAGAACTGACCCTAATTTATAAGAAACCGAACCATTCTCCAATTGATAAATGGTCAAAGGATATGAACAGACAATTCTCAGAGGAAGAAATTGAAACTATATCCACTCACATGAAAGAGTGTTCCAAATCACTACTGATCAGAGAAATGCAAATTAAGACCACTCTGAGATACCACTACACACCTGTCAGATTGGCTAAGATGACAGGAACAAATAATGACAAATGTTGGAGGGGATGTGGGGAAACTGGGACACTAATACATTGCTGGTGGAGTTGTGAAAGAATCCAGCCATTCTGGAGAGCAATCTGGAATTATGCCCAAAAAGTTATCAAACTGTGCATACCCTTTGACCCAGCAGCGCTACTACTGGGATTATATCCCAAAGAAATACTAAAGAGCGGAAAGAGACATATATGTGCCAAAATGTTTGTGGCAGCTCTTTTTGTTGTAGCTAGAAACTGGAGGATGAATGGATGTCCATCAGTTGGAGAATGGTTGGGTAAATTGTGGTATATGAAGGTTATGGAATATTATTGCTCGGTAAGAAATGACCAGCAGGAGGAATATAGAGAGGCCTGGAGAGACTTAAATCAACTGATGCTGAGTGAAATGAGCAGAACCAGAAGATCACTGTACACTTCAACAACAATGCTGTATGAGGATGTATTCTGATGGAAGTGGAAATCTTCAACATAAAGAAGATCCAACTCACTTCCAGTTGATCAATGATGGACAGAGGTAGCTGCACCCAGAGAAGAAACACTGGGAGGGGAATGAAAATTGTTAGCACTAATATCTGTCTGCCCAGGTTGCATGTACCTTCGGATTCTAATGTTTATTGTGCAACAAGAAAATGATATTCGCACACATGTATTGTACCTAGACTATATTGTAACACATGTAAAATGTATGGTATTGCCTGTCGTCGGGGGGAGGGAATAGAGGGAGGGGGGGTAAATTGGAAAAATGAATACAAGGGATAATATTATAAAATATATATATATATAATAAAAAAAAATAAAAAAAAAAAAGAAAAAATACTTTAACAATGGGTTTTTCATTTAGAAGTCTCATTTGTGGACTCAGGAGGCCTTCAAAAAAGCTTATCGGTTTCAGTGCTGATCTCTTAACCTTATTCATCGATTCCTTTGGCCATTGCTTCCAATGAGACACACTGCCGTAATCCATAATACACTGGATTTTTCTCTTCTTCTGGGAAGTTTTATGACTCAGGGAAAGGCCTCAGTCTTTTGGCTTTGCATTTATATTTTTTTAAGTTCTATTGATGTGTTTTGTTTTAATCTTATGTTGATAGATAACTCTCGCTTTCTCAGAAATATCATGTATAAAAGTAAAATGCTTAAAATTAATGATATAGAGACCTTATTTGAAAGCACATGCAGCAGAAGAAGCTTAACTCTCATTGTTTTTTAAAGAACAGAAACTCATTTTATGCTCCCTCCCATTCCTTGTCCCATTAAAAAACATAAAGGAGAGAAAAATGAATTTCTTATAACTAATATGCATAATCAAGCAAACCAATTCTCTGAATGACTATCATTTGTGCCTTTTTCTTTTATTTCTCTTCATTGACCTAGAAGAGGAAATTCCATCTTGGCTTCAGCCTTTCATTCCTCTGCTGCTGAAAAAAACAAAAACAAAAACAAAACGCTTTTCCTAGTAGCTTTTTGTCATTTCTCCAGATGTTGCCATTGTGGGTGTGCCATTACTCTCACTTCTCTTAGTTTTTCCTCTTTTGAGAGTGATTTTTAAGGTCTTACTCTGATACAAAAACTATGATTTTCCCCCTCAAGAGATGAATGAAAATTTAATTCCAGAAATCAATTCAGGTTCAGACCATTCACTGAAGCTGGATGGGCAGTGGAATCTGTATCTCTACTTCATTCCAAGAATGCTGTTACATAGATTAACAAAAGATACTCCTGTAGTTCTAAACCCAAGTCTATGTATTAACATAATGGAAAACTGAGGATTCTGCTTACTACATCGACACTTGTATTATTTCTAGGTATATTCACTTCTAATGTAGGATAAGTCCCTGTAAAGTCTGGACTCCAACTACTTGCTATTCCCAGAACTGTTTATACCATTTCTGTGATTTTATTCAGGATTTCCCCCATGCTTAGAGCCCCTTGTTCTTGTCTCTTAGAGTCCCCAGTTTTCCATTATGTTACCTGTTATATGACATTGACCCAAATTTTAGTGTGGCCTCTTGCCTCAAATATCAGGGAATCCTTATCTATTTATACACTAAATAGTCCCCTTCTCACCCATCCCCAGTAGAATGAAAAATCCTAGAGAGCAGGGCAACTATTTCTTTCCTTTTCAATATTAATAAATGCTTATTGGATTCAATACAATTTGGTTTGATTTTTCAAATTTATATTTATTTTTGCTGTATTGAATTGGAATTAACCCTGTGGCAACCCCAAGCTTCAGTAGTAAGATGAGTTAACCAGTTTTCTTGACATAGAGTAAGTTACATGTTCACCCTGTCACGTTATTTCTAGTAGTAAAAAAAATCCCTCTTTATTGAATATAAGCACTATGTCTGGGACTCTGCCTTCTTGAGCCTTCTAAGCAACCTAAGTCAGCGTCATTCTGACAAAAGAGAAGGGAATGCTGTGAAATTTCATGGGTATTCAATTACTACTACAAATTATTAAATAAGAGATGGATTTTTTTAAATATGAAGAAGGCAGATGAGGAAAGTGGGGGATAAAACCATTTGTGAGATTAAGATCAGCTTTACCCAGTTGTGAAGTGGAAATTCTAGAAGTCCTTGAGTTTCCTGTTCCTTTTTAATGTTTCTGGATATCCCTTGGACTGATAGATCATTAAATAGTGATCTGTAGTGACTGGTAAGTCACAAAGACTTGGAAAGGATAAACTGACCAGAGTCTTTAAGATACCAGGAGATAGAAAGAACTTAGAAAATAATCAATTTCACTGCAAAGAACATAGAAACTCCCACTGCCATCTAATGGTATCATCCCGAACTGCAACGGAACCAAAATAGAAAAGGTTAATAAAAATGCACAGCCTTCAAATTCTCCCAATTAAAATAATTATTTAAGATACATTAGCGATGGCCAGGAGGTTCCTTGCTAATGCAAAGTGTGGGGATGTGTACTGAGATCAGGAGTTCATTATCTTCATTCATTATCAGACTGGAAAGGTCTTATTTCAGGTCATGATTTGCTTTGTTAGAACACAAATTCAGCTCCCTAGTAAACATCACCACCTTTGGTAAATTGCTACTTCACTGCTGTAGCTGGCCTATAGGTCATTTTCCCCAAGATAATGAAGTAATGAAAACACTTTAGGCTAATTGTAATGACATCGATTTCTGCCAGAGAAAATGAGAGGGAGAAAGAAGAGGGCTCCATAGGGAATGAGTCATTGTTCTCGGATTTATACTCATTTATGTAGAGTTGATTCCTTTTTAATATATGTGAAATTTACACCAACCAATGTTTATATTTATATATAAACACCAGAATGTCTCATAATAAACATCACTCAATCTGATCACAGATTCATAATCTGTCAAAGTAGGCGAAAAGCTTAGGCATCTCATTAACCTTTTTACTTTATGGATGGTGAAGTCTGGATATATTGGTGGACATATAGACAAAATTAAAAAAGAGAGGTATAGAAATGTCACTTATTGAATGGATATGTTGCGTGACTTTCAAAATATTGGACATTTGGACACGGTGATCAATTTGGAGATATCTGGGTCTCATAAGGATGCTTCTTTCCTTAGTGTCACCCAAGGATTATTAATTATTATTATTAATGGGATTATAAGGATTCACCAAGCAGCAGCTATATGAGAATGGGTTAGAAAAAGGTTTTCTAATAAGAAAACATCTTACATGCACACCTGGGAATAAATAATATAAGTTAAGATTAGGGGGTCCTGAGAGCTGCCATTTGTAAGGTCTGTCTGATAAATAGATTGATATGTGAATTCATTTGTGAGTACTGGAAAGGGACTATCAATATGCCAAGTTGCTTGATAAAATGGGTGTGCTGGAACCAGTTTGTACCAGTTCATGAGCTGATTGTTAAATTTTCAGTGTAAATATTTACATGTCAAAAATTAGCAAATACTAGAAATCAGGACCTGATATATTTTGTTGATTGCCTAGATTTAGGAAAGTGATGGATGGAGAGTGGAGCAGCTAGGTGGCGCAGTAGATAGAGTACCAGCCTTGAATTCAGGAGGACCCGAGTTCAAATATGGTCTCAGACACTTGACACTTCCTAGTTGTATGACCCTTGGCAAGTTACTTAACCCCAGCCTCAAAAAAAAAAAAAAAAAAAAAAAAAAAAAAAAGTGATGGAGAAAATAAGACATGTGGATTATGCAGATTAAATTTAAGTGTTTTGTGGAGTTCTGGAAAGCCAGTTGTTAAACATTTACCAGTGCACTCCTACTTGAAACCCTCCTATCTGGGGCCAACATTATCTTCATCCATCAATAATCATGATTAAGCAACAGCACACAGAGCACTCCAGGCTTTAAAACCTAATTTATAATCACTTATGTGGATTGATTAGTTTCAAGAAAAGGCCCAAATTCTATAGAATACCAAGTACCTTCCCATTACAAGCAGATCTCCTTCCTAGGATAATTCTATAAATCAAAAGAACTGCTTCATAGGTCCCTGAACAGGTGAAGGACCCAATGGAGAAGTAAGATGTATTTTCTAAACTATTTATGAATTGAGATCTGAGTCTTTTGTGTTTTTTGCTTTTTATTCAATTAAATAAAACTTATTTTACATTTGTATTATGTGGTGAGATGTCTGAGTTCTTTTGCCCCTATTTTTAGAGACCTAGATATAAACTAAATTTTGATATGTTAGAGATCATAGAAGTGGAGTGAGGGGGGGTATATAATAAAGATAGCACACAATCAATGTAAATTCATAGTTTCTGTTGTGAGCTGACTCTACTTTTGATAGATTACTTATTATTTTTCCATTTTTCTCATGTAACTTTGAATTGAGCTCATTAATTGAATTAAATAAGCATTTATTATGTACCTACTATATACCTGGAATTCTGCTAAGCACTAAAGATACAAAAAGATGCAAAGGACAGTACCTATTCTTTTTTTAAAAAAACAACACAATATAATGGGGGAGAAAACATGCAAACAAATATATGCAAAGGAAGATATATATATGATAATATGATACATAGGAAAATATAACATAGGAAATATACTAGATCTGAGAGGGGTTAGGGAAGGCTTTCCATAGAAAGTGGGATTTTAATTAAGACTTAAAGGTCAGGAAGATCAGTAGTGAGAATGGAGGAGGGAGAGCATTACAAATGTGGTAGGTAATCAGAATGCTGAGAGATGGAGACTTGTTCGTGAATTGACCTGGAGGTCACTAGATCAAACATTCTGTGTAGGGGAGTAAGTTGTAAGAAGTTTGGAAAGATATGAAGGCTGAAGGTTATGAAGGTCTTCAGCTGTCAAACAAACATTTTGTAATTATACCTGGAGGCCATGGGAAGACATGGGGGTTTATTGAGTACAAGTGTGACGTGATCAGATTTGTGTAACAGGGAATCTCAGAAAGCAGTCCATGCCTTTTTGGGAGAGTTTTATTTATTAGAAAATTCTCTCTACTGAACCCAATTTTTCTTCCTTGTTCTACCCTCTAGAATACCCCCTTCTACATGCCAACTATTCACATGATTAAAAGCACTTTTTAAAGTGCTTTTTATGTTGGGGACACAGAGAGAAACAGGTAAAGATATGTAGTATTAGGAAAAATTAAAAAAAAACTCTTGGTGATCTTCAAATGAGTTGTTTTTGATCAATATCATAAACAATGCCACTGGCATAACAGAAATGAAAAGGACCTTCTGTCCTTTTTGATAAAGAAAAGCGGGGAAGACACCATTTTCTCTAATCTTAAGCATTAACCTTTCAATCCAGATGGTATTTAGAAGGAAAAAGGTTTTAGAAGTCCACACAGATTTATTTTTTGTTTGTTTTTCTTCTTTAATATGATAGTTCACAGATTTACAGGGGTGAAATGGATATCAGCACACATTTCAAATGTGAAAAATGCCTTGAGAAATAGCCACTGAGGAGAAAATTCAGCCTCACAAAAGAGTTTTCCAGAATTCATAGCAAGAATTGAATAGTTTGTCCAAAGATTCTGCAATTTCTGCTTTAAAAACTGTAAGGTGATTTCCCTAGGCTTTTGGTACATTTAACAGTGCATAGGGAGGGTCACCATAGTCCTTGCTCATTATTCATTCCCATCAGAACAGTTTCCCCATGATAAGCCACTCAGTCCTGAACAGTGAATGCATCTGACACTTAAAAAACAAAACCAGCAGCAACTAACAAATGGATTTTTCCCATATTTTAAGCCCTAACTAGAAACTTAGGAGTAAGCTTGGAGAAGACAGAGAACCTACTTTGGAGTCAGGACACTTCAAGTTCTACTTCCAACCCACACCAGCTGTTCGATTTGGGGCAACTAAGTGCCTATAGGACCACACTAAGCCTGTAAGTTGCAGAATGATTGATGATCTGCGCTGGTGGAAGGTGTTTCCTTACTGGGGATCTCCTGGAATTTGAAAGGAAAAACTCAAGGAAAAGGAAAGGAACTCAAGGTCACTGAAAATAAACAATTAATCTGAGTTCTGGAAATGGTACATACTCAGAAATGGATAAAAAAAAAATTGTTGTCTTCTTTCATGTCTCAAAGGGCTTTTAGAAGAATACGGATGGGCATGCTAAGATTAAGTTTTCAAAATTTGCTTTGATTTTTGAGGGCATAGATCTTACTTGTAGACTAATTACAGAAAACACACTCTTGCATTTAAGAAATGTGTCTAAATGCAATTTACCTCCAGGTGGAGCCTGTGAAACAGCTAAGATTCAAGAGTGGAAAGAGAAGATCCTTGATGGTGACAAGTATATCCTTCAGCCAATAGAATAGTCTCCTTGGTCACCTGAATGGCAAAATCATGTTTTCTAGGGTACTTCCTTTCTTTCTTTTAACTTAAAAAATAGGGAATTATACTCTTCATAAAAGAATTACAAAAGAATCTACCAGACAAGAAAAGAGAACCTGACAATTGAAAATTCATATAAATCAATAGTGGAAGTGTTTAATCAGTAGCATGTTCACTCAATGTCCCTTCTTTCAATCCATGATCTACAGAGGATTACACAGGGACACAGAATAGCTTGCTGGTGTGTGCCCGGACTCCATCTTGGGATCCTAGTAGCTGCAGAAACCTTGCTAGCCCATTTCACCCTTTGCTTCAAGACAGATTAAACACTGGTTTTGCTATACATAGGGGTGGAGACTAAAAACATGTTGCCTTCTGCCAATAGACTAGACATAAGTGGAGATACTTGATAACATTCACTCAGTCTCCCTTACTTAAATCCTTAATCCACACAGGATTACACAGGGATGCAGAATGGCTTGCTGGCATGTGCCCGGACTCCATCTTGGGATCCTAGTTGGTGCAGAAACTTTGCTAGCCTTTTACACTCTTTGCTTCAAGACACAGGTTAAACACTGATTTTGCTATGTATTGGGGTGGAGACTAAAAACATGTTGCTTTTTAATAATATCCTAGACATAAGTGGAGATACTTAAGGCTGTGAAGACTGTGTGAGAAACATCTTCCCCATCCATCAGAAAGCAGTATTGATTCAACATAGTCAGGAGAAAAAAAGGGAAGAGCGAGCCAAGGGATATGTGCTGCAATGTCTGGAGCACCAGGACTGTAGTTAGGAAGACTCAACCTTCGGAATTCGAATCTGACCTCTGACACTAGCCATGTGACCTGGATATGTCACTCAATGCTGTTTGCCTCCATTTCAGTAGCCTATTTCATTTGGAATAAAATGAGCTGGAGAAGGAAATGGCAAACCACTTCAATATTTTTGACAAGAAAAGCCCAAGAGTTAGACATGACTGAACAACAGCAACAGAGCCTATGTGGATGTGTCAGACCTGAAGGAAAAGGGACTGGCCCTGTATGATCTTAGTCCTGTTCTCCACTAACCAATCAAGAAACTACTCAGGACAATGAACAAGACTTGTGAATCCCAAACCCCCTAACTTATTAGAAGTTATGGCAGCTTTACATTCCCAAAGTAATACTACCAACAAAAGGGAACGATTCAGAAAGTGGATGGGGGGGGGGGAATATAAAAATAAAAGAACTGAAACACCAAAGATTTTGTGAAGAAAACAAAGTTGAAACAAAGCATATTAATAAAGAAGATATTAAAGTGAGAAATAAAATATGTTAAATTTTAAGAGAGCAGTATGTTCTACATAATACATAAATACATATATACATACATAATAAGACAAAGGAAAGTGAAATAATATCTGATGGAAAATAGAATCTTCTGTACTCCCAAGAGAACATGAAACCATAGCAATGAGAAACTCCAGAATGATTCAAAAAAAAAAAAAAAAAAGAAAAAGAAAAAGGAAAAAAATAAATGAAATCCCTAAAAAGAGAAATTAGTCACACATGTATATCAGAATTTCACATCAATTAGCAGATTAAAGAAACATGAATGCGGTATGAAAACACTTTTTAAGAAATTTAAAAAAGATGAACACTGAAATGGAAGAAAATTTTAGAAAAGATTTTAAAAGCAAACTCTACACAAGCTAAAGCAATTAACTGTGAAGACAAGATAGGTACATCAAGGATAATCAGTTTTCTAGAAGAACATCAAAAATACAAACATATGAACATCAGAATGCAGAGAAATATATGAGGTATAACCTATCTAGAACTTCTGAATACAGAATAACAAAGATTAGATCTAAGAATACAGAGATTGCCTCCAGAAAAATAACACTGTAAACCTATAGTTGATATAGTTGATAATGATACAAATTTCAATGACAATCAACAAATTCTGCAAGTGATCAGAGAAAGATTTTTAGATAAATAAGGAAAGGAAATTTTAATAGTACTTTATTCTACACACTCATGGGGAATTACAGAAGAAAACACAGAATATATAGTAAAAAAAAAATCAAGGAGCTGAAAATGCAATTCACATTTACAGATCTTACCAACTTCATCCTAATGATCAATTGTATATATATCTATATCTATATATATGTATGTGTGTATATATATATGTGTATGTATATATATACATATATATATATATATTTATTATCAAAGACAGGCAATGAAGGTATTATAACAAAACTGCAGACAGTTTAAAGTTTGACTTGCCAACATTGCAAATAACCAATATCCAGGAAAGGCAAATATAAATAATTATGAAAGGAAAAATTAAACATTATTCTAGAGAAGAGAGGAAGAAAAGAAGAGATTTTGAGTAACTAATTTAATTGAATAAAAAAGAAAAGAAACAAAAGAGGGAAAGAACTAGTTATATTGCTGATTTCTATATTTTATTTAGTCAAGTAAAATTCCCAAACTAAGGAAAATATAGGCAAATGAAAGTGGATAAAAAGAAACTGGGTAAATTGAATTGCATCAAAATACTTTATTTTTTATTAAAGCTTTGTTTAAAATTTTCAAAACACATGAAGAGATAATTCTCAACATTCATTTTTACAAAATTTTGTGTTCCAAAATTTTTTCCCTCCATTTCCCCCACCTCTTAACCTGGACAGCAAGTAATCCAATATATGTTAAACATATACAATTTTTCTATACATGTTTCCACAACATACTTTAAATATTTTAAAATAAATACCTTAAATACTTTAAATAAAATTAAATGTGTATGTGAATATGTACATAGATATACATATATATGGCAAATGGTGGTTTAGTTTGGAATGGGGAGGGAGAGAAAGAAACCACTTGGAGCTGAAAATATGACCAAAAAAATTAAGAATCTGTGATCCAGTTGCTTTGCTACATGGTGGAAATATAATTACAAAAAAAATATTCCCTTCTCTCAAGGGACTGAAGTTATAAAAAAAGACCAAGAGGAGAATCATTTGAAATCTGCAAAGAAGTTAATGGAAACCTTAGCTTCATTAAAGAAGCACATTATTAAAGAAACCAACAAGAATCACCAGCATATAACATGCTAACAAAATCCAGGAGGGAATGATAGAAAGATAAATATAATTCAAAATAACTATGAAATAAGTAAAAAACATCTTTGTCATTCTACCAAAATATAGTAAATACCTGTACAAATCTTGTTATAGAATGGCACTTAACAAAACAAAGAACAGCCACAAAGTCTAGATGCATATTCAGTGTTTAAGGGTAGATGACTCTGATATAATCAAAGTAAAAATGTAAGGAAAATTAATTTATAAAATCTGCCAAGCTATTATATCAAAAAGTTAGTCAAAAATAACAAATGTTATTTAACACAACAAAAAGTCTAGCATGGCAATGGAAATAATGATAAAGGAATGTGAATAAAAACAACAAAAGAGCACTCCTGGACCTCAATATATCATGGAATAATCACCAAAATTATCTATTAATGGTTAAAATATATTAGATTAATAGAAGAAAATAAATAAAATTAGGAATAAAAATATTAAACAATATCCAATTAATTCCAAAAGAAAATTCCTTAATTCCTTGAAAAACTAGAAAAACAGCCTGAAGGAAAATAGATTTGTAATAACAGCTTACACCACATATCACAAAATATTAAATATTAATAAAAAAAGACCTAAGTATTAAGTTTGTATCATAAAAGAAAACTAGAGAAGAAACATATCAGTTACTTTTCACAGAAGTGAGCATATTTTTCCTAACCATCAAGAGATATGAATAATTGCCAAATAAATATGAAATAATCTTTTTTTTTTATTATATATATATATATATATTTTATAATATTATCCCTTGTATTCATTTTTCCAATTTACCCCCCCTCCCTCTATTCCCTCCCCCCGACGACAGGCAATACCATACATTTTACATGTGTTACAATATAGTCTAGGTACAATACATGTGTGCGAATATCACTTTCTTGTTGCACAATAAACATTAGAATCCGAAGGTACATGCAACCTGGGCAGACAGATATTAGTGCTAACAATTTTCATTCCCCTCCCAGTGTTTCTTCTCTGGGTGCAGCTACCTCTGTCCATCATTGATCAACTGGAAGTGAGTTGGATCTTCTTTATGTTGAAGATTTCCACTTCCATCAGAATACATCCTCATACAGCATTGTTGTTGAAGTGTACAGTGATCTTCTGGTTCTGCTCATTTCACTCAGCATCAGTTGATTTAAGTCTCTCCAGGCCTCTCTGTATTCCTCCTGCTGGTCATTTCTTACCGAGCAATAATATTCCATAACCTTCATATACCACAATTTACCCAACCATTCTCCAACTGATGGACATCCATTCATCCTCCAGTTTCTAGCTACAACAAAAAGAGCTGCCACAAACATTTTGGCACATATATGTCTCTTTCCGCTCTTTAGTATTTCTTTGGGATATAATCCCAGTAGTAGCGCTGCTGGGTCAAAGGGTATGCACAGTTTGATAACTTTTTGGGCATAATTCCAGATTGCTCTCCAGAATGGCTGGATTCTTTCACAACTCCACCAGCAATGTATTAGTGTCCCAGTTTTCCCACATCCCCTCCAACATTTGTCATTATTTGTTCCTGTCATCTTAGCCAATCTGACAGGTGTGTAGTGGTATCTCAGAGTGGTCTTAATTTGCATTTCTCTGATCAGTAGTGATTTGGAACACTCTTTCATGTGAGTGGATATAGTTTCAATTTCTTCCTCTGAGAATTGTCTGTTCATATCCTTTGACCATTTATCAATTGGAGAATGGTTCGGTTTCTTATAAATTTGGGTCAGTTCTCTATATATTTTGGAAATGAGACCTTTGTCAGAACCTTTGTTTTTAAAAATATTTTCCCAATTTGTTACTTCCCTTCTAATCTTGTTTGCATTAGTATTATTTGTACAGAAACTTTTTAGTTTGATGTAATCAAAATCTTCTATTTTGTGATCAATAATGATCTCTAGTTCTCCTCTGGTCATAAATTCCTTCCTCCTCCACAAGTCTGAGAGGTAGATTATCCTCTGTTCCTCTAATCTATTTATTATCTCCCTCTTTATGCCTAAATCATGGACCCATTTTGATCTTATCTTGGTATATGGTGTTAAGTGTGGATCCATATCTAATTTCTGCCATACTAATTTCCAGTTTTCCCAACAGTTTTTTCCGAATAATGAATTTTTATCCCTAATGTTGGAATCTTTGGGTTTGTCAAAGATTAGATTGCTATAGATGTATCCTTTTTTGTCCTTTGTATCTAATCTGTTCCACTGATCTACCGGTCTATTTCGTAGCCAATACCAAATGGTTTTGGTGACTGCTGCTATATAATATAGCTTTAGATCAGGTACACTTAGACCACCTTCCTCTGAGTTTTTTTTCATTAGTTCCCTTGCAATTCTTGACCTTTTATTCTTCCATATGAATTTTGTTGTTATTTTTTCTAGGTCATTAAAATAGTTTCTTGGGAGTCTGATTGGTATAGCACTAAATAAATAGATTAGTTTGGGGAGTATTGTCATCTTTATTATATTCGCTCGGCCTATCCAAGAGCACTGAATGTCTTTCCAATTATTTAAATCTGACTTTATTTTTGTGGCAAGTGTTTTGTAATTTTTCTCATATAATTCCTGACTTTTCTTTGGTAGATGGATTCCCAAATATTTTATACTCTCAACATTTGTTTGGAATGGAATTTCTCTTTGTATCTCTTGCTGTTGCATTTTGTTAGTGATATATAAAAATGCCGAGGATTTATGTGGATTTATTTTGTATCCTGCCACTTTGCTGAAATTTTGAATTATTTCTAGTAGCTTTTTAGCAGAGTCTTTGGGGTTCTCTAAGTATACCATCATGTCATCTGCAAAAAGTGATAGTTTGATTTCCTCATTTCCTACTCTAATTCCTTGAATCTCTTTCTCGGCTCTTATTGCCGAGGCTAGCGTTTCTAGTACTATATTGAATAGTAATGGTGATAGTGGGCAACCTTGTTTCACTCCTGATCTTACTGGGAAAGGTTGCAGTTTATTTCTATTGCATATTATGCTTACTGACGGTCTTAAATATATACTCCTGATTATTCTAAGGAATAATCCATTTATTCCTATACTCTCAAGAGTTTTTAGTAGGAATGGATGTTGGATTTTGTCAAATGCTTTTTCTGCATCTATTGAGATGATCATATGGTTCTTATTAATTTGATTATTAATATGGTCAATTATATTAATAGTTTTCCTAATATTAAACCAGCCCTGCATTCCTGGAATAAATCCTACTTGATCATAGTGTATTATCTTGGAGATGATTTTCTGAAGTCTTTTTGCTAATATCTTATTTAAGATTTTAGCATCAATATTCATTAAGGAGATTGGTCTATAATTTTCTTTCTCAGTTTTCGATCTACCAGGTTTAGGTATCAGTACCATGTCTGTGTCATAAAAGGAGTTTGGTAGGACTCCTTCATCCCCTATTTTTTCAAATAATTTATATAACATTGGGGCTAATTGTTCTTTAAATGTTTGGTAGAATTCACATGTGAATCCATCTGGCCCTGGGGATTTTTTCCTGGGGAGTTGATTAATAGCTTGTTCTATTTCTTTTTCTGAAATGGGACTATTTAAGCAATTTATCTCCTCCTCTGTTAATCTAGGGAGCCTATATTTTTGGAGAAAGTCATCCATTTCACTTAAGTTATCAAATTTATTGGCATAAAGTTGGGCAAAGTAACTCCTTATTATTTCTCTAATTTCCTCTTCATTGGTGGAAAGATCCCCCTTTTCATTTGTAAGACTATCAATTTGATTTTCCTCTTTCTTTTTTTTGATCAAATTTACCAAAGGTTTATCTATTTTATTGGCTTTTTCATAAAACCAACTCTTGGTTTTATTTATTAATTCAATAGTTTTTTTACTTTCAATTTTATTGATTTCTCCTTTTAATTTTTGTATTTCGAGTTTAATTTTTGGTTGGGGGATGAAATAATCTTGATGACATGAAATTAAAAGGCTTTAATAGAAAAATTAATGCAATTTAAAAAAGAGAAAAAGAAAGAAGGAAAAATCATTTTTAAAAAATCCTATTACTGACAAGTGTCTGATGCCTATATAGACCATAAAAAGAAATTTAAGTGGAAAGGTTAAAGCTTAACTAAGACTTTTTGGGATACCCTATATAGTTGTTATTTCAGTCATATGTAACTCTATCTGACCACCTATATTTGGGATTGTCTTGGCAAAAATACCTGTTTGTCATTTTCTTCTCCAGTTCATTATGGAGATGAGAAAACTAGAAAAGTAGTGGTTAAGTGACTTGATCACACAGCAATTAAGTGTTTGAAGATTTAAGTCTGAAGATGAGTCTTCCCCCCTATCTACCACTGTGCCACTTAGCTGCCCCTACATGGCTGTAATATGACTAAAATGCTTGTACATTAGCTTAGCCCTCTTCCCCCAATATTTGCTTCATTTTGAGCCCTAAAGAGTATTCCATATTTTTCAATACTAGGAAAGAGGATTGAAAGGAAGAGAAAATGCAAGTAGAAACCTAGAGACTGAAAATTAGAGGGAAAAAAAATGTAAATCTTATATAAGTCAGCAAAAATAGACAGAGCTCCACTTGGGTAGTGTGGTTAAAGAATGAATGACTTCTCCGTCCCTCAGCACCGTCTTCTGCAAAAATGATCGGAGCCTTTGGGATCTTGGCTCAAAGTTTCAACCTCTTGGATTTTTCCCAAAGTGGCATCAAAGCCATAATTTTCCTTTCTTTTTCAAGTCACGTACCTAGGATCTTGGGAAAAGCCTGTCTGGCCCGATGACATGAGCAAGATGTTTGGAAGGGGGCCATGTGGATATTTGTTTTGTTGTTCTACACGTGTGTTAAGAGGATTTTGCTTTTAAGTTTTTGTTGTTATTTCAGTGGAAAGATAATAAATGTTTGAAAAACACATGAATGCATTTAAAAAACAAAAGCTAAATGTGCATTCACTCTCTTATTAGTATGTGACCTTGAAGAAATCATTTAAGTTTCTCAAACACAAAATGAGGAAGTTAAATGAGATGGTCTTTGAAGTCCTGCCCACTCCTAGCTCTGGGATCCTACAGGGACATGTTTTCAATGACCTTATGGGATTGCTAGCAGGGGAAGGGCTTTGGCAATTTTCTTGTGACCTGTTTTCAACTACCCAAAAGCAGACATTTTCTAGCTTTTCCCTTCTATTGTTGGCAGTTGCATGTTCCAATCCTGTGTCTGATAAGGATGCCATGATATGTACCTGCCAACGGATGAATTATCATTCTGATCCTTTTGTGATCTGGCAACAGAAAACAAAAGGTTGTTGTCATAAAGATAACTGTTTTTGAACTCATTCTGCCTAGTATTTGAAGATATATTCCATGGTTTAGCTCCAATGTTAACTGCTAGCTGGCCAGCTGGATGGCTGAGTTGATATTAAAGTGGACTTGGAATGAGAAAGAATTGAATCCAAACCTAGCCTCAGGCACTAGCTATGACATCCTAGTCATCAGGTGACTTATCTTAGTTTCCTCATTTATAAAATGGGGTTATTGGTAGCACCTACTTTTCAGGATTCTTATATGGAGCATTAAATAAGGTAATATTTGTAAAGCACTTTGAAATCTTGAAATTTAAGTGCTAATCATTATCATTATTATCTAAGTGACAGCAGCAAACATCAAATCTGGTTGTTTTGATTTGATTTCAATTCATCGGATTTTTTTTTTAATCTCTATCTCTTTGAGATAAATATAATAATAGTATTGTTGCATCGAAGCATATATATAAAAAATTTGATACATTTTTGGCTTTCATTCCACATGATTCTCAATACTAGTTAGACTAGTTCACAGCTCCACCAACAATGCATTTGTAGTAACACATACAAACCTTCTGGCATTTGTCATTTTCATTTTTTCTGCCAACTTACCCAATTTAATGAGCATGAGGTGATACCTTGAGGCTGTTTTCATTTTTATTTCTCTAATTATTAATGATTTATAGCATTTTTTTCCCATTTGACTATTTTGGCTTAGGTATCTTCTGAAAACTGCCTATCTATACCATTTGAATATTAATCAATTGAGGATTGAATCTTTTGATTATTATGAATTTGACTCAGTTCCATATACATCTTAGTCATAAAATCCCTATTATATGCTGTAATTTTTTTCAGTTTCTTGTTTCTTTTTTAATTTAACTGCATTGATTCTTGTGTACAAACTTTAAAATTTTAGATAATCCTTTCCTTAGCCAGACCTCTTGCAATCTAGTTCTTATTTCTAACTTCATCACTAAATTTATTTCATTATCCCCTAATTTGTTTATGATATTACTATTCACATCTAAACTAGTTACCCATTTGGGCCTTATCTTGGTATGTAATATGTTATATTTTGTGCCATTTTGCTTTTCAGATTTCGTCAAATGGTGAATTCTAGCTTCTAGATAGAATGTTTGGGTTTATCAATTAGTAGGCTACTATGCTCAGTTGCTTCTGCATATTGTATACTCAATCTCATCTACCCTAAACTAAGAACAAATTGTTTTGATGATTATAGCTTTAGGGTATAACTTAAAATGTGGTTTTCTCTTTCTTCCCATTAATTTCTTTGATATTCTGGATGAATTTTAAAATTATTTTTTCTTTTTTAAATAATAGCTTTTTATTTCCAAAATATATGCAAAGATAATTTTCAGCATTCACCCTTACAAACATTGTGTTCCAAAAATTTCTTCCTCCCTTTCCCCCATCTCCTACCCCTAGACAGCAAATAATCCAATAAGATTAATTGTGCACTTCTTCTAAACATATATCCACATTTATCATGCTGCACAAGAAAAATCAGATCAAAAAGGGAAAAAAGAGAGAAAAAACGAACAAATAATCAAACAATAACAAAAAATATGAAAATACTATATTGTGATCCATATTCAGTCCCCATGGTCCTCTTTCTAGATGCCTATAAGCTCTCTCCATCCCAAGTCTATGGGAATTAACCTGACTCATCTCATTGTTGAAAACAGTTGAGTCTATCAGAATTGATCATCACATAATCTTGCTATTGCCATGTACAATGTTCTCTTGGTTCTACTCACTTCACTTAGCAACAGTTCATGTAAGTCTCTTCAGGTCTTTCTGAAATAATTCTACTGATCATTTCTTTTAGAATAATAATATTACATTACATTCATTTATCATAAATTATTCAGTCATTCCCCAACTGATGGCTATGATAGTTTGATAATCCTTTGGGCATAGTTTCAAATTGCTCTCCAGAATCAATGGATTAGTTCACAACTTCACCGACAATGTATTAATGTCCCAGTTTTCCTACATCCCCTCCAACATTTATTATTATAATTTTCTGTCATTTTAGTCAATCTGAAAAATGTATAGTGGCACCTCAGAGTTGTCTTAACTTGCATTTCTCCAATTAATCGTGATTTAGAGCATTTTTTCATATGACTAGAAATGGCTTCAATTTTTTCATTTGAAAATTGTCTATTCATATCCTTTGACCATTTATCAATTGGAGAACGGCTTGTATCAAATTATTTTTATAGCTCTATAAAGCCATCCATTGATAATTTTGTTAGTGTGGTATTGAATCAATAAATTAAATTAGGTAACATTGTGATTTTTATTATATATGTTCAGCTTACCAATGAGAAGTAAATATTTCTTCATTTGTATGATCTGTCTTTATTTGCGTAAAGAGTATTTTATAATTGTATTCATATAGTTCCTGTGTGTGTGTATGCATCTTGGCAGGTAGACTTTCAAGTATTTTATATTATCTATGGTTATTTTAAAATAGAATTTCTCTTTTTATCTCTTTGTCCTGGATTTTGTTGGTAATATTCAGAAGATGATTACTTGTGTGGATTTGTTTTATATCTTGCATCTTTGCTGAAATTCTTAATTGTTTTGAGTTTTTAGGGTTATTTCTTGTGGATTTTCTAGGGTTCTTTAAGCAAACCATCATATCATCGGAAAAAAACTTCTCCTTCTTTGCTTATGCTTATTCTTTCATTTTTGTCATTCTTTAGTTATCATTTCTGCTAGTTCTATTATCTACTATATTCAGTAGTAGCAGTAATAAAAGAAATCCTTGATTTATCCTGATCTTATTGAAAAGCTCACTAGCTTTCTCTATTACAACTTTAGATTTTAGACACTATTTATCATATTGAGAAAAGCTTTGTTAATTCCTAGTTTTTAGTAATTTTTTTTCTTTTGAGCAGGAATAAAATTTATACCTTGTTAAGAGTTTTTATGCTATATTGAAATAATCACAACATTTATTTTTTAAATTATTATTAATAAGATCACTTATGTTTTTCTAGTATCAACCCTACACTCCTGGTAGAAATGATTGATGCAGCTGATTGAGAATTATGTAATACCAGATGGATACTGATTATTTATAGAGTATTGAAAGACCATAGGTTAGCTTTAGAAAAAGGTTTAAAAGTCTCAGTTTTCTCTTCATAGAGCAAAAAAGACAATCCTTATCTGTCCAGGTATAAATATCATGTCTGCTTGAGCCGTAGTAAACATCTGGAAAGCATAAACTTCATGGGATCATAGGGTCATTGATTTTAGTTGGAATAAAACCTAAGGAATCATGTTAATTTAGAACAAACAAACAAAAAACTGAAGCAGAGACTGACAAAAGATTTGCCCAAGATCATATAGTTTCTAAGTGCAGCAATGTAACCCATATCCTCTAACTAGAAATCCATATGTCATCAGTACTCATTTTTGAAGAACAGATTTTTGAACAAGAAGGGGCCTTAGAAGCCAGCTGGTCCAAGACTCTTATTTTCCTACATATGAGGAAATTGAGGTTCAGAATTCTAAAGAGCACATGGAAAGTGTCAGTTTTGGATTCCAAAACAGGTCCTTTGACTTCAGGTTATCCAAATTTTTTTTTATCTAGTGTAAGATAATGTTTTTTTTTTTTGTTGTTTTTTTTTGGGGGGGGGAAATGCATGTAGTTGTTTGAAGCTAATGTATAACTTAAAGAACCAACAAAGCAACCTAAATTCAGCATCTGGGATGTGTGTGTGGGTGGGTGGGTGGGTGGGTGGGTGTGTGTGTGGGTGTGTGTATGGATGCCTAGAAATAGTCAAATGTAAAGCCTCTCCAATAGGGAGCATTAAATGGCAGAGATGAGTTGATTAGGAAGCAAATTGCTGCCACGAGGATGCTGGTAATTCTGTTTAGGAAGAGAAAATATGCAAATAGTGGTTTCCACATGCAATGTGAAGTCTACAGTCTCATTGACTTAAAAATGAGTCATTTATGGAAGGATCACTAACTTTGCCACCTGGTGGTTATTGTGTGGCAAGATTTCTTTGTTTCTTCAAGTGTTTCTCTACCAGATCCATAAAATATATGTTAGTCTCTCTTTTTTTTTTTTTAACCTTCCAAGAAATAGGAGGAAGTTTAGGAATTTTATTTTTAGGATTAAATTTTTTTTCTTCAAATCATAAAAAAAAATATATTGTACAATTTGAAATTCTCCAAGGATGAGGAATACACTGTTCTGTAATGTGTTCAATTGCATTTTTGGACAGTTTGAATCATCAGCTAAATTTCTCTTAATCTCCAGTCATTTCTTGATTTAGCCAACATCAAGCCCTGTCAATTTGGTTTATCCACAAGGAAATTAAAAAAAAAACTCACAAAGATCAAAGGCTTTGATGAAATCAAAACAGTCTGTGTCAACATACATGCCAATTCCTTGTTATCCTAGTTATCCTAATTATTGTTTTCATTGTTATATATTTTTGTTTATATATACTATAACATATATAAAATATATAATAATATTATATAACAATAATAATTATTGTTATATGCATATATAACAATATATTGTTATAATTATTGTTAGTAATCCTAAATATTGTCAAAAAAAGAGTAATGGGTTTGACAAGATTACATGTTTAGACCTGATTGTTGCTAAAGTCACTCCAAGCTCCAAAATTCCATGACTCTTAAAAAATGTTTTTTCCTTAATTTTTAAAATGTATTTGATTTACATTGTGAAAGAATATTTCCACACTTAGAATTCCTTATGCAGATAAAATATCACTTCCAGATTGCTTCTGCCAGCCCCCACTCCCAGGGGTCTATATCCTTTATTTTTGCACCAAAAATAAATGTCCCAAACCTGGACACTAAAAAGTGGTAATGTGTTAAAATAATTTGAAAAATAGTAGAACAAGTAATTGCTCAAAAAATCCATAATTTAAAATATATAAAGTAAAATAGAGATTTTAAAAATTGTTACTTTTTAGTATTTTCCTGTTAAACTTGGCAAGCATTAGCATTGACATAATACAACGTAAAAGCAACAATAATTCCCCTAGAATGATCTCAATTGCTTTAAAAAAAATTGAATACAATTATCAATATATACGATTTGCAATATTTCTGCTTCATGCCTCCAAAATTTATAGTATTTAACTAAGATCATCATGGAATCACTGAAGATTCAGAATTCTATTAATCTGGATTGCTTCCATTTTATTTGCCTTCATTATTTTGTAAATTATATTTTCTCTTTTTGATGCCCTAGAATAGATCACTAGAAACAATAAGAGACTTTGAACTGAGAATGCAAACAGTTCTTTATAGTTTGTTAAATCAGTGGTAAATTCTAAATGGATATCCTCAGTAAGTAGATATGCACATTTATACTAGCACAGAATTTTGATAGTTTGTGTATGGGAGTCGTGAGGGATTTCCCAATCCATCCTTTACAGCTGAGTCTCTTTCTTCTACCTTTCCAATCTTCTTCCATTTTACTCTCCTCCATATCTTCTAAGATTCAGTCCCTGCTGTTTTTCAAACACAGCACTTAATTTCCTGACTCTGCATGTTTGCACTGGCTGTCCCCCAGGCCTGTAATTTTCTCCTTTTTCATCTCTTAGCTTCCACAGCTCCCTTCAAAACATAATTCAAAACACTTTTTGTCCAAGAGGTTTTTCCCAGAGCCACGTCTTCTTTTCTTCCACATTGTCGTTCCCTCTGAGAATATCTCTTATTTACACCATAGTTATATGGTGTATTTGTATACATATATACATATATATATATATATATATATATGTATATATATATATATATATATATATGTACGTAATTGTTTTCATGTTTTCTCCCTTACTAGAATGTAAGCTTCTTGAGCGTAAAACCCATTTTTTTCTTGCTTTCCTTAGCATAACACCTAGCCTATAACATATGCTTTTAATTACAATTCAATGACTGACTGACTCATTCATCCATCTACTGTCATCTTCTAGGTCTAAATCCTCTATGTGCCTTCCTCTGGGTCTTTGGAATTATGGGGGATATCTATTAGTTGTCTCTTGCCTATCCTATCTATCCTTCTATCATAGCTTTCTGATGGCAGATTTTACCTCACTTCTTATGTCCAGCTCCTTCTGGGTGATAAGCTATACTTTCCCATACCCACTATGCATCTCTCTATTGCCCTTTCAGTGACCCATAAGTTTGATCTATCTAAAAGTAGAATGGGAAACTTCCAGAGGTCATCGAATCACAAATCTAAAGCTAGACAAGAACTCCAGAGACCATTTAGATCAGCACTTGATTTTACAACTGAGAAAAATGAGGCCCTAGCTAATGATGTGATTATGGTCACACAGGGTGTCACAGGGTGAAATTCTAGTTTTAAAATGGTATCTTTTCACTGCCCTAAGTTTCCTCTTTCATCTTAGTTGAAATCTTCCAAGCAAATGCTGGAAGACTGCTTCTCAGGTATATCCTAGTGGGGTGTCTTATTCAAGTGTTATTTAGACTCTGAGGTTTCATTTGGCTCAAAAATCTGTAATTCTGGGATTATGCAAATAAGCGAGCAGTGAAATCATGAACAGTAATTATGAAGGTTATTTTCATTTGAATGATGATGGGGACAAGGAAGTACTAGTAATGAAAAATTGAAATATTAATTTATGGTGAGTGTGCAGAGAAAATGGGACAGGAACCCTGAATGAATGAAGCAACAAGTTAGAAACTGGTGTGGTGTGTGTGTGTGTGTGTGTGTGTGTGTGTGTGTGTGTGTGTGTGTGAGAGAGAGAGAGAGAGAGAGAGAGAGAGAGAGAGAGAGAGAGAGAGAGAGAGAGAGGAGGTATATGTGTGAAAGAGAGTATGTGTGACTCTGTGTGTGTGTGTATGTGTATGTGAAATGTATCATATTGATTGAATTTGAGATTTTATTTTAATTTAAAAGCCTATCGCACTTTTATTGAAGCACAAAATTTGGAATAATTGAGACCAAGGTGACCTAGATCAGTCTTGAATTCTGATCACCCAGACAACTCAGGTTGAATCCACTGATCTATTTAAATTCTTATGTATTTTTTCTGAGGCAATAGAGCTGTGGCTCACCCAGGTCCCACTATTCCCAAGTCTCCAAGATCAGACTGAACTCAGATCTTTTAGATTCCAGGACCAGCACCCTATCCCCTGTAGCACTAGCTATGACACCCTTCTCTCTCCCTGATTAAACATACTTAGAACAAACATAATACAGCATGCCTTTTAGGTGAAGAGAAAGAAAACTCAGGATAAACAACTTAATGGACTCCATTTCTCTGGACACATGTCCATTTTTCTACATCCTTCCTAAAATAGGGCACTCAGAAATAGCGTGACTAGAACACAGCACCAGGGACTCCTAACTTCCTTTATTCTGAATCTTATACTTTTAAAATATAGTTTATGATCACAATTTATTTTTCTGACATGTCATACTATTGACTTGCATTGAGTCATAATCAATGAAAACCCAATATATCTTTTACATAAGCTGTTTAAATTAGACTATTCCATTCTATACTCATATTTTTTTCAAACAAAAGCGTAAGATTTTATATTTATCCATAATAGATTTCATTTTACAATCTTTTCCACTTTGTATCGTCTCTCAGTTTGGTAAGCTTGTTATCTGAGCTTATACCTATGTTATTGACAACAATGCTGAACAGTGTAGGACCAAGACTAGATCCCTGGGATACTCCCGAAGTGACCTCCTTCCAAGTAGACAAGGAGAAGAGGTTGAATACTCTTTGAAATGTGCTTGTGGAGGCATGCTATTAATTGTAAATTTTTCTAATTATAGCATCATCTATTCCGCATATCCTCATTCTATCCCAGAATAAGAGACTTTTTTAAAAAAGTCTATTGATAAGATCCAGTAAGTAGTACCAAATCAATAGTATTTCTCTGATCTTCCTTCTAGTAACTGTCAAAAAAGGAAATGGGGATTGTCAGCCATCACTCAGTCTTGATAAAGTATCTTTCTTCTGTTCCCTTAGTCTTCCTCTAGATATTTATTAATTGTCCTTTTAAAATCTGAGAATTTTCTTGGGAACCTTAATACAATTCATTGCATATTCCCAAAGTTCTTTTGAAAATCAAGACAACATTCACTCATTTTCAGCTCTACATAAGTACATAATTGTACTAAATTTTTCAGCCATCACAAATAGTATACCAATAACAATTTTGCTAATTCATTATTCTGGAAGGCAATTTTCTGGGTCACTAACTTTTCTTTTAATATTTTCTTATTTATTCTAGTTTTCAGCTTCCAGGTAGTTAGTATCTGACCAAAAATTTCTAGGCTAAATATTCTCTTTATAAAAGAAAATTAGAGTCAGGGGTCATGTGACCAACATAATGGAAGACTGGATATTTTCTCCAATCTTTGTGACATGTAAAACCTCTACAAAGGAAAACTTATATACAAGAGATAAAAGAATTAAAAGTATTACTGTGGGCTAGACTCCAAGAACATTTATGAGATTATGCTGATGAATTAACAACAGTGAAGGCCAATCCTTAATCCCAAACATGATAATTCAGCACCCCCTCTTTCACTCTTTCCTTCCTTCCCCCACCTCGCACACTTTGACAGGGTTGCACAATGGGCCTACTGTCTTATATTCTGGGATCCATTTAGCACTTAACTTGGCATTAGAAGAACTTATAGACATCCTTCCCACTGACCCCTCTCTTCATTCTACCATTTTGAAGATATAAGCTATAAAAGCTCAGCTACTTCCATCCCCTACCTCAGATGGAGTTGAGATACAGGAAAGAAGAAGCCTATTATATTCGTTAAATGGAAGCATCTTTGTTGTAATAATGGTGTTCAACAAAAGAATTAAGGAACAGAGAGAACCAGGACATTGTTCCACCAAGCCTAAGTGGGAATTAGTGTACAGAATACAGTTCTGACCTCCCCAAAAGTTATTTGGGACTAAAGTTGAAGCTAGTGACAAGTTAATTACCTATTATGGGAAGAATTACTTATTATTCTGAGGCAGCTTTGAAATCCAGCACTTAGAATATCTATCATCCAAAAGGAAGGACACAAAAGGTGAATGAAGGAATAAAAGATTAAAATTATCAAAAATCTCAGAAAAAACTTCAAACGTTGAATACAAGCATATAATTGAAATGGGAAGATATTAGTAACAGAAGAGAAGGTGGTCTTCAGATCTTTTGTACTTATTCTCCATTACCTTCCTTTACTTCCTTCTCTCTATCTCTCTGTCTCTGTCTCTGTTTCTCTGTCTCTCTGTTTCTGTCTCTGTCTCTCTCAAAATATTGATATTTACAGGAGACTTAGAGACACTATTTCCATTGATGAAGATCATAACCCAATTGTTCTTTCTCATGTCAAGTGAATCTCACCAAATTTTCCTTTTTTTTTTTCTCTAGGAATCTATCCAAACCTAAAAACTTTCCTGTATTTCTCTTGCTATTGCATGGGCTATCCTTTGTACCTAAGTTATTTAGTTAGTCTCCCAAAGTCATTATGTTTATCCAATTAGGGGAGGTAAGTCACGAAGTACTTTTACTGACCCAAGATTATAATAATCAGTAATAACTTTTTTGAGGGCAAAGTCTTTTCTAAAGTTGGTGGTTAGCTAGATGTAGCGGTACATGCCTGACTAGTATCAATTGAGCTTGGGTGTTCTGAACTGCAGTGTGCCAAGGCAATTGGGTGGCTCTACCACATCTAGGCTCCTGGGGTGGAGGATCACCAAACTAGTTAAGGAATGTAGCCTAGCAAAAATGGAGCAGTTCAAGTGGAGCAGTCCATGCCATTAAGTATTGGGATCTGGTTCTTGAATGGCCTCTCAATTCTAGCCTGGATGACAGGTGCTCAATCTCAATCTCTCTCTCTCTCTCTCTCTCTCTCTCTCTCTCTCTCTGTAAAATAAAAGTTGGTTGTTTTCTTTCACATGTCAGTTGTAGATTTTTAAGTTTCTCAATTTTCCTAGTTTGCTTCCAAATGGAGTATATTAGGAATGGAATGAAGATTCTTGTTTCCTTCATGTGATCATGAGGATTTTGAGTGTTGGCTCACCATGCTTTATATTTTCCTGATTTTCTGGCTACAGAAAGGCTGATAGGTTTTTTTTCTGAGTGACTCCAGGAGGAGAACAAGAGCATGAAATTCTCTGAGTCTGTGTCTAAGTGACTTCATAATAACTGACTGGAAAGTCACTCTGAGAATAAACAATAGGAATGATTCTTTCATCAGTTTTATCCCACCAATAAATAAACTTATCGGTCTAAAGGGACGGCTCTTGTCAACTCAACTTGAACTTGTCAGCTCATGGGTTTCTTACTAAGACATGCTGGTATGTTTTGAAGTTACTAGAACATACAATACAAAATTGTTAAATTATTTTCTAACAGACTATCAAGGCTAAAGTCATGAAAAAAGAAAAAAAATGTTAGAAGAAGAAAATATATATATTATATATAAAATATATAGATAGATATTGATATATTCTTTTTTCTTAACACATGTTCCATTCTCAAGGGGGCAGTGATATGCCTTAGATAGATTTCCAGCAACAAGACCTGTAAACTTGATTTATAATAGGAATGGTAAACTTCATATGGTGTGGAAGTCTACTCCACATTTCAAAAATGCAGCAAAGCTGGCTTGTAGTATCTATCTCAAGAAATCCTCAGAAGTCATTTGAGTGTTAGTGCAACACTGGGTGATTTATTGGTAATAGAACACAAAAGTTTGGAGGATTTAGAGGTGCTGTCAGTTAGAATGGAATATCAAATCTAGCTAAGGATTTTAATGGATTCCAAGCTGAGTATGGGTCAACGATATGTTATGATTCTTACAAAGCTATTAGAATTTTACACAATATCAAAAATGCATAAAATCCATAAGCCTAAAGTTGTGAGACCATAAGAGTTGTGATCTTGATTGTGATCCCTGACCATGAAACATGTGATAAAGTGGAAAAGCCCAGTGGAGGGAAATCAGTTTGGAGAAGGCCTTGAGATCATGCTGCATGAGGATCATTGAAAGGAAATGAGGTTAGTGGCTTGGATAACAGAAGGAGATGGGGGACGTGGGCAAGGAGAACATGGCAGCTGTCTTCAAAACTTTAAGGAGCTATCTTTTGAGAAGGGGATTAGATTCATTTATCTTGGCTTCAGAGAGCAGAGTAAAAAACAATGGGGAGAAGTCACAGAGAGTCCTAATTAATCTCCATGTAAGGAAAAATTGACCAACAATTAGTGGCGTCCAAAAGTGGAATGTCCTGCTCTAGCAATTAGGCTGTGGGTCCTTAGTGGTTTTAAATTAAAGCTAGATAACCATTTACTAGATGTGTACAAGAGATTCCTATATAAGTACAGATCAGACTAAAAACCATCCAGAGCCTTTTCAACTCTGAAATTCCATAATTCTATGATATTCTCTTTTCTTTTTATAAGGGAAAGAGTGCTGTGTAACATAGAGGAAGATTTGTTTCTTTGTTTTTATTAAAACTTTTTCTTTTTAAAACATGCACACAGAATTTTTAGCATTCACCCTTGCAAAACTTTGTGTTCCAATTTTTTTCTCCCTCCCTTCTTCCACCCCTCCCCTAGACAGCAAGTAATCTAATATATGTTAAACACGTGCAATTCTTCTAAACACATTTCTACCATTACCATGTTGTACAAGAAAAATCAGGTCAAAAAGGAAAAATATGAGAAAGAAAATAAAATGCAAGCAAACAACAACAAAAAAGGTGAAAATCCTATGTTGTGATCCATACTCAGTCCCCATACTTCTCTCTCTGGGTGCAGATGGCACTCTCCATCACAAGACCATTGGAATTGGCCTGAATCACCTTGCTGTTGAAAAGAGCCCCATTTGGAGAGACTTGTTTCAACCCTAATTATGCCCCTCACTGTGTGAATTTGGCCATGTCACTTCAACTTTGTAGGCCTCTTTTTCTTTATCTATAAAACAAAAAGGTTGGATTAGATGCTCTAATGTGTTATGATTAGAATAGACTGAAATTAAAATGAAATATCCATTACCCATCCTATAAGGCCTTTCACTATTCTAGAAATAGCTTTAATTACTAGACACTTTCTCTTTTGAAAGAGCCTTAACTTTATTTAGTTACATTCATTACTTTGGTTAATTAAGTTTAATTCTTTAAAAAATCCTATACCTTTTAAGTACCTGAGAATTTTTAAGCCTTCCTGCTAATTTGATTCTTTTCATTTCAGGAGTTAGTTAAATACTAAACAACTTTAAGAAATGTTCCCTTGCAATCACAGCTAACGATGTATATTTTTAATAGAGTAAGGGACATTGAGCTCCAATATGAGTTTCTAAAAGAAGACTAATTTAGACTTACACTACTGCCTATTCTACTTAATGTTCATTACCCTCATTAGATAAAACTTCAGTTATCTAGCAGTATATTTCTCTAATTACCTTAACAGGATTCTTAGTGTTCATTAGATCAGTCAGTCAATGAATAGTTAATAAACATTTATTAAGCACCCACTGGGTAGTAGGTACTGTGCTAAAAACTGGGGAAAGAAAAACAAAAAATAAAGGCAGCCTCTGTGCTCAAAGAGCAAAATGGCGGAATCTTCCAAAGGAGTTCAACCAGTTGGGAAATGAAGTGAGGACTGGTCTGAGTGCCTCCTGCAATGGTAGTTTGGGGAGGCTCTCTACTCTATCCTCCTATCAGAGAAGTTGCAGTGGCAGAAGATATTGATGATAAAAAATTGAGAACTAAACTTATTCCTTAGAGTCATTTAACCCAAACCTTGCATTTTACAAATAAAGACATTGAGGTCCAGAGAGGCAGAGTACTTTGTTCAATTCATGCAGGTGGCAAATTGTAGAGTAGAGATTTGAACCCAGGTCCTGGAAGTGAATGTGACACATCTTTTTTTATTTTCCAGTCTTCCTTTGCACTGAAAATCCTACATGAAACATGAAAAGATAATTAGAGAAATCTACTGCTAGGATCTTCTGGTTCCAACACATTTTCCTCTCCTTAACCAGACCTCCGCCAGGTTAGAAAATACAGAGGATAGCCATCTTGCTGGTGATTAAGGACAATGAGCAAAGATAGAGGAAGAGAACATGCCTGGTAAAGAAAAGGAATATTATTTAAGCCATGACAAAAAAAATAGAATTATCTATTAAGGTCAAGGTCAAAGAGCCCTTAAAGTTAGGAAATCAATCCAAATATCTAGGACTTGTGCAATGGATCCCAGAACTATGGGTTCAATATCCAGTGAAAGTGGGCTTTGCTTGCTAAGGAAAAACACAACAAAACAAAATAAAACCAAAGCAATAATGAAGAAAAAGCCTCAGTTATTTGAGTGACAATTTGTGTTCAAATTCCCAGGGATCGTAGTCTAGTGGTTGTGCTCACTTCTTTTTCAGTTGTATCTGGACCACAGTGGAACCAAAAGCATCCCTTCCCTTAAAATTCCTCTCCACTTACCAAGAACTTGGCTTAACTGGATATCACTAGTAGAAGGTCGTTCTCAGATCTATGACAGAGTTTGCTCACCTTGGGGACCCTTAAAGACAGAATTATAGTTATCCTTTCCACACCACAGTTGTCCTCCTCAAACTGTCCCCATTATTATTTTGCTATATCATGGATCAGCATTAGAAATTAAATGGAAGCTTGGGAGGGGGGATATTGAGGAAACCATAGATAACATGTGGAGATCAGTAGAAGACATAGAGTCCATGATCATATACTTTTGTTTTCCTCATTGTTTTCCAAACATATGTAAAGATAATTTTCAACATTTATTTTTGTAAGCTTTTGTATTCTAAATATTTTTCTCTCCTTCCCTTACCTCCCCTTTCCCCAAGACAGCAAGCAATCTGGCATAGATTAAACAGATACATAGTTTTAAACATATTGCCAAATTTGTCATATTGTGCAAGAAAAATCAGTCCAAAAGAGAAATCACAAGAAAGAAAAAGTAAACAAACAAATAAAAAAGTGAAAATACTATGTGTCAATCCACATTCTTACAGTTCTCCCTCTAGATGTGGATGGCATTTTCCATCCCAAGTCTTTTGTAATTGTCTTGGATCATCACATTGCTGAGAATAACTAAAATTTATCATAGTTGATCATCACATAATCTTGCTTTTACTGTGTACTTTTTGTTCTGCTCACTTCACTCAACACTTCATGTAAGTCTTTCTGGGATTTTCTGAAATCAGTTTGCTGATCATTTTTAGAGAACAATAATATTCTATAGCATTCATAAACTCTAACTTATTCAGCATTCCTCAATTGATGGACATCCACTCAATTTCCAATTCCTTGCCACTACAAAAAGGGCTGTTACAAATATTTGTGGGTCCTTTTCCCTCTTTTATGAACTCTTTAGGCTATAGAGCCAGTAGAGACACTGCTGGATCAAAGTGTATTCAGTGTTTGATAGCCCTTTGGGCAAAATTCCACATTGCTCTCCAGAATGGTTGGATCATTTCACAACTCCACCAATAATGTTTTAGTGTATGATCAAATACTTAACCAAAATTTTGCAATAAGATGCTGTAAATATCCCATAAAGAAAACAGAAAAAAATCAGACTTTTTTTTCTGGTAAGAAGGAAAGGTCAAAAAAAAATTTACTCAGATTTTCCAGATTGAGAGCGCTGTGTCCCTACCCCTCATTGTATGGAATGGAAAACTATATCTTCTTTCTCTTCTATGATTAGGGGAATTTGTAAAGGATTTATCATATAAAATCTAAGGCTGAGTAAAGCACATGGCAAGTAATGCATGCATTGAAATATACCTGATGAATGCAAATGGTAAGAATAATTTGATTTCCCTCAGAGGGAGGAGTGAAGATGTGTAGATAGAAACATCTGGGATGATTCATTAGACTATTTAGTGTCACTGACGATAAAGAAAATTTTGCTAAGCCCTTTCTTATTTAGTTTATCCAAAATGGTGGCTTCACCATTCAGAGGTGGCCAGGATCTTCTCATCCTTAGACAACCCCTTTGTAGAGGGATCCAGGTGTTTTTATTTACTATAATAAATAGATCCCTAGCTTCCCCAGGCCATTCTCAATTCGTCTGCACAGCTCTGCTTATGATTGGCTGGGACTGTTAACTGAATTTTGAAGTCTTTCTAGGGACCTTTTGTACTATGGAACTTAGACGATTGAGCCTGGCTGATGCCCAGTTAAATTACCTGCCTTCCATTTCAACTTTACTAGGAGATGAGAAGCCCATGATAACATGATGAATGTAGGGATATTGGTATTATAACTCAAGAAAAAAGAGACAGTAAAAGTCTCAAACCTTAAAAGGGTTTTAGACATGGGTGGCATATCTAGAAAAGTTTTAAATGTTGTGGTTTATAATAACTATATTTAATGCTTCTTTATTTTTACTATGATTTTATAAATTGAATGAACTTTCTGTTTAACTACGGGATTTGATTGAATGTTAATAACTAAGATCTACCTGATGGAGCACTCCTACCATGGAGACATACTAGACCATATTAGAAAGGCCAAAATTAACAATTCATTTCTTGTGCCTGTAAAAGAAGAGGAAGGGATTAGTATATTGAGGGTCTATCATACAGTCTACTTATAGGAGGAATTTCTGTCAAGGACCTCAAGTTTCTGATTCAGGAAGAACTTAACTGATGACTTGTTTGGGCTGTCATATTTTCTATATACTTATAAGATCACAGTTGCTTTCTAAAGTTCCTTATGGATCCACATTGTTGTTTTAGACCAGTGGTTCTTAATGTGTTCTCTGGGACTTCCTGAGGGTCCAAGACTCTTTCAGCAGGCCTGACAGGTCAAAATAATTTTCATAATAACATTAAGACAATTTAATTGCTCTCCAGAATGGCCAGATTCTTTCACAATATTTTTTATATTAGACATTGAGACAATTTAATGTCTAATATAAAAAAATATTGTGAAAGAATCTGGCCATTCTGGAGAGCAATTTGGAACTATGCCCAAAAAGACAGATCTTCATTGAGTGGATGTCCCTAACCCTAAATTAGGGAATGGTTGAACAAGTTGGGATATATGACTGTAAGAGGATACTGCTGTGTCATAAGAAAATGACTTCAGAAAAACCTGGAGTGACTCACATGAACATGCTGAGTGAAGTGAGCAGAACCAGGAGAACATGTACACAGTAACAGCCATAGTGTATGATGATCACCCGTGAATGACTTTGCTATTCTCAGCAATACAGTGTGCCAAGAAAATTTCAAAGGACACAAAGGAAAAATGCTCTCCATGATCAGAGAAAGAACTGAGGGAATCTGAATGCAGACTGAAGCATATTATTTTTCACTTTATTTCATTCATTTTTTGGTCTGTGTCTTCTTTCACAACATGATAATTATGAAAATGTTTTGCATGATTGCTAATGTATGACCTATATCAAATTACTTGCTTTCTCAGAGAGAGAGAAGATGGGAAGGAGAAAGAGAGAGAAGTTAGAACTTAAAATTTTTAATAGTAAGCGTGAAATATATTATCAAACCTTGAAAAAAGAGAAGCACTTTCTCAAGGAGTATAGGGAAGTGATGGTCTCATTATAGAGAGGAAGCAGGCTTTGTAAAAAGAGAAAGAGATGAAAAGACAAACAGACAGAGAGAATGAGAGAGAAAAGAGAATGAGAGAGAGACAGAGAGGGGGAGAGAGAGAGAGACAGAGAGAGACAGAGAAAGAGACACAGAGAGAGAGAGAGAGAGAGACACACACACACACACACACACACACACACACACACACACACACACACACACATACAGAGAGAGAGAGAGACAGAGAGAGAGAGACAGAGAGAGAGACAGAGACAGAGAGAGAGACAGAGACAGACAGAGAGAGACAGAGACAGAGACACAGAGACACAGAGAGGAAAAGGAGGGAAGGAAGGAGGGAGAGCATAAATCAGTCTCTGAGTCAGGAAGGTCTCAGTTCAAATTCCAAATTAACTCACCTAGCCTCTCAGGAGCCCCACACAACTTGCTAAGACTTTCAGTTTCAAAAGAGTTGCTTATATACAGTAGAAGAGATTTTCTTACAGGGAGTTTTGTTTTGTTTTGTTTTGTTTTTACAGCAGTGAAATTATAGTTCGGGTGGAAGGAAGGAAGGAAGGAAGGAAGGAAGGAAGGAAGGAAGGAAGGAAGGAAGGAAGGAAGGAAGGAAGGAAGGAAGGAAGGGAAAGAGGGAGGGAGGGAGGGAGGGAGGAAAGAAGTTGTGTCTCTACTTTCCAAGTTAGTTCATGTTAGTAGTTAGTAGTGTTAAAGAATATCCCCCATGGTAAAGGATCTTTAGGTTAGCCCATAGGAGGATAAACTGAAGAAACTAAGCTTTAGAGAAAAGAAGGAAATGAAATTTGATACCTATTTATTTGAGGGTCTATCATTTGGAAGAAGGTCTACATTTGCCCTGTTCAAACTAAAAAGGGAAAATAGAGGAATCAATAAAAAATGCAAAGAGACAAAGTTAGTCTTTGTTATGAGGAACAAAGTTGCTAACAATTAGAACTATCCCAAAGTAGAATGATATTTTGAGGGAAGTGGTGGGCTATCACTAGCAGGGGGAAGAGGATGGAGAGGGAATTCTTTTTTAGACAAATTGTGCTAGAGGTTATTGGAATATGTCGCAATTCTGAGATCATGGGATTCTATGAATGGAAAAGCAAAAGAGAAAATTGGAAAGCAAGTGCTCCTTTGGTGTCCCAAGAGGAAGCACAGTAACTCTTATGTGTCCAATATGGCCTTCAATTGCTATCTGCTAAGTGCTATTTGGTTCTCTAGCTTTAGTCATTTATTTACATGTGCTTAAGCCTCCTGACTTGAAAGACTAAACAAAGACTCCCTCTTAAAAGAAACAGGCACCACTGACAATCTCATGTCTTTAAGAAAATCTACCATATGCATTGTCTTTGGGAGCTGTGAATCTGCTGCAGTTCCTTGGCTGTGGATCCAACTATCCAGATGCAAAAGCAGTGTGGCCAATGAAAATGGGCTAACACTTGGGTTTCATGAGGATGTGTTTTTTCTTTTCAATTTTTTTGAAAAAAAAAAGTTGAATGAATTTTGAGGTGAAAGAGACAGTAGGTAATGACGAATTTTTATTCCCCTCTACCATTTTAAAGGAATGGACTTGTCTTTAGTTTTTGGTGGTGCTCCACATTAAGGACACTATGAAATATACTGCAATAAGTGAACTTTGTTAGAATAAGTAGATTTAATCACATAGATGTTGTAATAGATGAACAGATCCAGTCTGTTCTTCCAGAGGAATCACTCAGCAAAGCAGCATCATGAGCTCTCTTGAGTATCAATCAAGCCTATCCAGTGCAATGTCATTAATCAACTAAGTATTTCTTATAATCAAAGATTAATAAGCAAAAATTAAAAACAAACAAAAAGCTAAAAAACCCAACAAAACTCTTACTCTTCTTTCTGTGCTCTTGCTCTCCTCTAACACTTCCTCTCCCATCTCTTTACCCTTGTGCTGAGCATTTCTATTCTCAGAATGTACTACTTCATCACTTCTACCTTTAAGAAGCCATTATTTTCTGTAAGATTATCCAGAACCACCTTCCTCTATAGGAGGTTGAGAGACTAAATGTTAGATAGGGTTTTGGACTTGATGTTAGGAAGCCTAGAACTGAAATAGTATCTTAAATGCTTATTAGTCGTGTCATCTTGGACAAGTCACTTAATCTCAGTCCTCATTCTTCATCTAAAAAATGATAATAAGAAGAATACCTACTGTCATGAGGGCTGTCACAAGAAACAAATGTTATATGTAATGTGTGTATGTCTGTTTGTAAATAGATAGTTGTTCAGTTGTTTCAGTCTTATCCAACTCTTTGTGATCTCATTTGGGGTTTTCCTTGTCGAGATACTGGAGTGGTTGGCTATTTCTTTCTCCAGCTCATTTTATAGTTGAAAAAACTGAGACAAATAGAGTTAAGTGACTTGCCCAGAGTCACACAACTAGTAAATAGATGAGGCTGGAGGAAGATGAGCCTTCAGGTTCCATGTTTTATCTACTTTACTACCTAGGTGTACTCTGAGTATGTGGTGTTGTGTATATTAGTATAGTTATATATTTAATATATGTAGTTAATATAATTATATTAATATAATAATAAACATATATACCTTATATTAATGTTGACAATTTTATTGTAAAGACTTTATTTTCCCCAGCTAGTAGCACCCTATTACCCTGTTACTACTTTTGTATCTTGTTATACATATATACATATATATAGATAGATAGATAGATAGATAGATGGATATATGTGTATATTAGATAAATATGATACACAAACATATATGTATATTATGTATAACATTATGTATACATATGAAATTTGTATACGTGTGTGTTTGTGTTTTATATATACATATATATCTTTATATATATATACATATATATATATATATATACATACAAACACACACACATACCCACATATTATATATGTTTTGTCTTTTCTATCAATTGATTTCTTTAATGAGGTTACTTGCATGTAACCTATTCATGCTTTGTTTGGGTGTCTGTACAATGAAAGACATTGTTACTCTGTCATTTTGTATATTATTTCCAGTTTATACGTAGGTGACAACTCAGACAATGGATACAATGTCAATCCAGCATCTTTCTTGTCTCAGATAATGAATTGAATATAATATGATGATGACACAGACTCATGCATTAAATTATATACCTGAGGGTCTACATGCATGTTTAATGGGATACTTTCATTTACATACATGAGAGAATACTGTATTACATTATGAGAAATCAGCATTTTGAAAGTAAATCTCCCTGGGGAGGGCAGGTCAAAGGGTATGTGTTTGTATGTATGTGTGTGTGTGTGTGTGTATACATGCTTGTGCGCACAATTGATACATGACCAGGGATCATGTAGGATATATCTGTCTCAGAGAGATAAAATTTTACATGGAGTTTGAAATCATTTTAATGCTAAAATGGATTTCTCTGCATATTACTGGTCTAGATGTGTGGATGATGTATTTGTAACTCCCTCTCTCCAAATTCATTTGCTTTGCTTCATTTGTCATTTCCCTCAAAATAAACTATTTCCCTTTGTAATTGAATCATTTAAGCAATGCATTACCATTTGAATCTATCAGCCTGGCTTTGGACGATGATGTTGGACTCACAAAAACTTTTATGTATATGTATATAATTTTTAGAATTGGTATAGATTAGTTTGTTGTGATTCAGTTATGTGTATGTGTATACACACAGACACACAGACACACACACACATACACATTATGCACACTATGTCTTTGTGACTCCATTTTGGGTTTTCCTGGTAAAGATACTGACGTGGTTAGCCATTTCCTTCTCCAGCTCATTTTACAGATGAAAAACTGAGGCAAACTGGGTTAAGTGACTTGTCTAGGATTACATGCCCAGCTCTCCCTTCACTGAATCACCTGTCTGCTAGGAATATGTTTTACCTTGTTCCATAAACCAGAAGAAAGCAGAGTCTTGGATCTTAATTCTCATAATAACTAATTCATTGAATGCAGCCTAGCTATTCAGAGAATGGCACAGGGATCTCTTAAGAAATCCTTAAAGAAATCCATTTACACCCAGAGAAAGGAATGTGGGAACTGAGTGCGGAATACAACACAGCATTCTCAGTCTTTCTGTTGTTATTTGCTTGCATTATGTTTTCTTTCTCCATTTTTCTTTTTCTTCCCTCTTGTTCTGATTTTTCTTGTGCAACAAAATAACTGTACAAATATGCATACATATATTGGATCTAACATGTATTTCAACACATTTAATATGTATTGGGCTACCTGCCAGCTAGGGGAGGGGGTGGAGGAAAGGAGGGGAAAATTTGGAAGGTTTTGTAAGGATCAATGTTGGAAAAATTACCCATGCATATACTTTGTAAATAAAAAGCTTTAATAAAAAAAGAAAGAAATCCTGAAAAGATCTTAGCCTGTTCCCTTGGGTTTGTGAGTCAATGAATTTGTGCCATCCAAGAAAGGTCTTCATTCTTTTCTTAAAAGTCTCCAGAGGAGCTGATATTGTTTGGGGCTGAATGTACCCTAGTGTAGTTTAGCCTCCAAATGAGGACGGTTTTTCTCATAGCAAATAGGTTCAGAGGCAAGATACTCAAGTTTCTAATTCCACCTCTGCCTCTAACCCTTGGATGAGTCATTTCTATTCCTCTGTATCTCATTTTCTTCATTTGTAAATGAAATTGAACTAGATTGGGCATTTCAAAAAAAAATTAAGTCATGGATCTTTTCTTTTTAGTCTGGTTAAATTAACTTATGGACTCCTTAGCAAAAGAATGCTTTAACCATCCATAAAACAAAATACCTTTGATTTCAAAAGAACCCATTTGTTTTGAAATTAAGTCTTCTTGATCAGCCCAACTGAGCTGAATGTCTTCCTTGAGGAGATCTGTTTGGTGACAGTTCAGATTTCAGTTTGCTCAGGACTCCAAGAGGTAGAAACTAGTTATGGGGTATCTTCTTCCATACTGCTTAGGGACTTGACCATCAGCAGTATTCTTGAACTTATCACACACACAAATGTATTTCCTTTCTCTTTCTCAAGTATTACTCAGAAGAAAGGCGATGGGAAAGTTTGGAGTAGAAAATTTAAATGGAGGTAGAAGTTTCCATCTTAATCCTGGAATAACTGGAATAAAAAAGACTAGTTAATTGATTACTAAGATAATCCAGGCAAGAGATAAGAAGACATTCAACTTGGCAGCAATATTAGGAATGGAAGATAGTCATGGGATAATTTAAAGAAAGAATCAGTAGAAATTGGTCATTGATTAGATGGGAAGAGAAAGTGAGAGAGATGAGTTAACGATTTTAGACCAAAAGTTTTAGTTTTGTTGTCTGGAGAAAAATCAAGGTATTATGAACAAAAAAGGAAAAACAAAGAGGTCTTTGGGGAAAAAATGAGTTCATAGTTGGACATGAGGAACTTCCAATATTAGCATGACATCTGGTTGAAAATGACCAGCTGAGAAGGCTAGCCTAGCGTAGGGGCCAGAGGTTGGGACTATGAGTATAATTTGGGGGAACATATATATTTTAATTTAAGCCACAGGAATGGATGAGATCATCAAGAGAATGGATGGTGAGAAAAAGTGATGTCCAAGAGAGAGCCCTGAGGAATGAACACTTCCAGTTAGGATCTGAAAGAAGAAGAGGCACCAACAAGGCCTCTAAAGATAAAGGGGAGAATGAGATGACCCAAGGTGGAGTTCAGTTAATGGAGTTTCTGTGTTACTACTGATAAGGTCAGCTGGGTTGGAAGAAGGGAGCCCCAAAGGGCAAGGGACCCTCAGGTCTTATTGGTTCCAGCAGAGGGCAGTAGAGGTCTCATTTGAAAGCATGCTTTCCTCAGGGGGCTTTGAAGTGAGGACTCTATGTCAGTAGAAGATGAGATCCCTTTTTGTCTGCCAAGGAAGGGTTAGGCTCTTTCATGGATTTTCAGCTTTTTGGAAGGAAACATGGATGAAAGTGTCCTAATTCAATTTTATGTTTATGCATGTTTTCCCTCTATGACACAGAAACCTATTTCTCCACCACATTGAGGCTACCATCTTCCTTCTCCTGGCAATCCCATCATCCTCCACTCTTGACTCTGCTGCCCCCTCCAGTGTTAGTTGCCAATCGTGATTCTACTTCTAAAATACCTATACCTGTACTTTTTGGACACTTTGTTGTACCCACCTCCTATTTACATTATTTATTATTTATTACACCCTTTCCCTTTTTTAGTCGCTAATCACCTCTTGCCTGGACTATTCCAATAGGCTCCTAATTGGTCTTTCTGTTTCCAGTCTTTTCCATCATTGATTCATCCTCCATTTAGCAGTCAAATTGAAATGGCAAAACAAACAAACACAAAAACAGATCTGGCCACTTTCCTATCTAGGAAATTTAAATGGTTCCCTCTTATCTCTGCAAGAAGGGTCTCAAACACAAATATTAAAGCATGTACAAGGATCCTTGTGGCTGCCTATTGGTTTAGAAAATCACATAGTAATATCATTCATGTTCTATTGGATGTGTATATATTTTGTTAATAATTTCCAATGATATTTTAATCTGGTCCAGACAGGACTAGAAAGCCATTCTGTTCCTGTGTCTAACACCTCTGCTCCAGGGTAAAAGCTCTTAGACAGTGCCATAAAGCCCTCCACAATTTATCTCCCATAATATTTCCTGTTATACTGCCCCCCCCTTTAACACTTCCTCTTTCACTCAGACTGGCCTGATTGATATTCCTCACATATATGGAGTTATTTCTTAACTCTCTGCAAAGACACAGAAGTACCCTAAGTGTGAAATAGACTTCCTTTTCACATCTACCTTCGGGAACCCTTTGCTGCCTTCAGGGCATCCATAACTCAGGTGTTGCCTTCTGTGTGAATTCCTCTTCCCTCTCAATTAGTTTCTTTCCCACTTGAAATATGGACTTATGTGAATGTGTGGGGGTACAAATATCCCCACACACATTTAAACTCATGTCTATGGACACATAAATATGTAAATATAAATATACTCACATAGTCATATATTAAAGCATATTTTTATATTTATTTGTGCAAATGCTGCCTTCTTCCTCAATAGAATGTGAGCTTCTTGAAGAATGCTAATTCACTTTTGTCATTGTATCCCTCTGTCTTGCCATAGTAGATATTTAATCAATATTTATCAAACCGATCGAAGATTTTAAAAGAATTTTACCATCCATTCCTGATTTCAACATGTCAAGTGACAAAGGACTTAAAAAAAAAAAAAAAAAAAAAAAAACAGAGCTGGGGAGGGCAGGGTTAAATTAAAAAAGCAACCAGCCACTTACAAGTGAACATGTGATACTCACCCCTCTCTCCACAGCTAGCAGCTGCTTTTAACCACTCCATCCTTATCTCACTCTTCCTTCTCTCCCTCCCCTGGGCTGGGATTAGAGAGCTGTCAGGATCCCACAGATTTAGCAATAGGGAACACCCCAGCATTAATCTAAGTCTCTACTCCTGTGTGGTCTTTTCCAGGGGCAGGAGGTGGGGAACCAAATGTTCCTAAGCTCCAACCTTTAAGTTGAAAAGAAATAATTTCTACTTATTAATAATTCATTCCTCTTATAATCTCCTTCAAAAACAGACACATAGGGACAGCCTCCTGTAATTATTTTTTTTTTCTCCAAGTAGCAGCTTAAAAAAAATTAAAGGAAGAAAAGAACTTTAGACTCATGGTTTTGCCACTGGGTTTCTCTCCTGCCCTTGTTGCTCTGTAAAGTGGTCAAGTTCTCAAAGGTGAATAAAACATCCAGAGGGTGACTGGACTAGCAACCTTCACTTCTTGAGTGAATAATGATGAAGAGAGGGAAGAAATTATGCAAATCAAAAAAGTAATTTGTCCTAGAGAAAGGTGAGTTTAATTCAGTCTTGCTAGAATTCTATCCCTAAGACCCATACTGTGAAGTAGATGGGGTTTTGCCATAATTGGATCTTTCTGGTCCTCACACAATGAGCTGTCACTATTGGCTTCCACTGAATCCCAAATTATAAGAGAAACAAAAAGAAATATTGAAAAGAAAGAAAGAAAGAAGAAAATAAGGAAAGAAAAATGGAAGGAAGGAAGGAAAGAAAGGAAGAAAGATAAGTGTAAAGGGCTAGAACTGAGCAATGCACTTGGATAATGAAGCACGTGAGACTAATTGCCAATTGGACGGTTCCCTATTAACTTGTGTGAAGGTTGACCCTCCACAGCTGTTCTGTGCTGACTTGATTGGTGGGACAAAGAGGGGGAAGTGACTTGTGTGGGAGGAGTAAGAGAAACTTGGGTGGTGGGACTCACGCTCACTGGCACTCATGACCTGGCTTTGGAGGCGACGGTAAAGATCTAGAATAAAGACATTTAGTGGTCCTGACTCCTGCTGATTTCTGGGAAGATAGAGTTCCAGCAAATAAGAAAAGAAGATATATAGATATGGCTGGATTAATGGAAATAGATAGATGGATGGATGGATAGGATAGGATAGATAATAGTAGCTATTTCCCCAGATTGTTGTGAGGACCAAATGAAATAATAATTGTAAAGCACTTAGCACAGTGTCTAGGATGTAGTAAGCACTATATAAATGTTAGCTATTATTATTACAGATCTATAAATATATTATTATATTATATTATTATTATAGATATAAATATGTAATATATAACATATTATAGACTTTTCTAAGTACTTAATATGTGCCAGGGATTGAAGATATCAATAAAGACAAGCAAAAGAATACCTACTTACGTGTTAGTAAGGAGCATCTATTTTAATGAGAGAACAAAGCACATAAATATAAAGGTATGTGTGGGGTGAGGGGGAAGCAGTATTTTGTCCAGGGAGGGTAGAACAAGGAGACTTCACAAAGTGTCAGTAGCATGAAGTCCTGGCCCTCAGCAAGATAAGTCAAAAGATTCATCTCTCAGAGATGAGAGTTGGTGGTGGAAACCGTATTGGCCAATGTCTCCAAGATGGTTGGAGATGTTAAAATGGTTAGAGAGGTAACTTGCCAGCTATTGATCATCTTATAGGAATAGCACTATACACTAAAGATAATTCCACATTGAAGTAGGCTAGGAAAAGAGGTGTCAGTATCTCCTGGAAACTTCTAAAGGCTAGAAACAATCATTATGTTAAAATTATAATGATAAATGATACAAATAGTGATGATAATAATAAATATAATGATAGTTTCTGAACTACATTTTATAACACTACTCAGAGGAAAAACCATATTCTTATAAACAGAAATTAACAAAATACCAAAAAATGATTATTGAACTAATTATGCATTTAAAAATAAGCATTTGACAAAATAAAAATTAAAGATTATATTTAAAATTATAGGAAAAATAGACAAGCTAGAAACAAAAGAAGCTGTAGAAATTATAATTAAAACTAAAAGCAAGTGAATATGATCTATCACTTGCTTTTTTAAAAGTACAGAATAAATTCAGTAGACATTTTAAAGATGCTTACTTGTCTGTGTTTTCTTTTGAACTCCATTCCAATGACTGGGCTTTTTCTTCTTTGTACCAATATTGCTAGCTTTATGTTTTCATTTAATTTCCATTCCTTATCATTAATAAGAAAAACAAACAAAATGTTTTTCTTCATTTATGAAGAGATGAGAAGTTGAAAAATTAGGCTTTGGGGGAAGGAAAAAAAAATCCTTCAAGAAGGGAAAAAGATGTTGCCAATATGAACTGCAGAAAGTTGCTCAGATTTTGGCAAATTTGCCTCTTGTATTTACAGAAGATTTCTACTTTACCTTTTTCTTCAAAATCATTTTGTTTCTTTTTCTCCTCCTCAAGGTTTTGGTTGCACGAAATTAAATATTTGCAAATGTAATCAAAATAAAAACCAGATGCTTTTATCCCGTCCCATAACATTTACATTCATTCTTTGTCATCACATAAATAACATGAGAAGGAAACATGTATTATTCAGTCTGTTTTAATTTGATGGTTACAAACAAACTTGAATCATAGCAATTTTTCAGCACGTAGATCACAATATACACATATACTTGTGCATAAATACGTGCACACCCATAGAATGCATATCCCATAGATGGATGGTTTGCCCAACATTCCCTTTGTCTGGAAAGATTTTCAAGATTCATGTTGTCTTACTGAAAATCTTTAGAGACACAACTAAGTAGGGACAAATGAGGCTTTGCCTCAGGGTACTAAAAGTTTAAAGAATTGTGACAGTCCCTACTGTTTTTCATCAGTGCAGGAGAACAGGAATTATTTAAAACAGGAGCTCCCAATTGTTGCACCATCATTCCCGTAAACTCTTCCTTGATTTGCTGATGATCATTCTACCTAATGCTTTCATAGCAATGTCTGACAGTATGTTTGGAGTCACTAGCCTTAAGGTTGTTTCAAGTACTTCTTGTCAATCATTTTACAATCTTGGCTGATTCTTCATAATCCCATTTGTGGTTTTCTTTGCAATGATACTGGAGTAATTTGTCATTTCTTTCTCCAGTTCATTTTTACAGGTGAGGAAACTAAGGCAAACTGCATTAATTGACTTGTCCAGGATCACAGTTAATGTCTGAGGTCAGATTTGAACTCAGGAAGATGTCTTCTGATTCCAGACCCAGCAATCCATCCCCTGTAACACCTGGGTACCACTTCAAATATTTGAACTGTTATAAAAATTGATCCTTATGGCTCTGCCTCTTATATCCCATTTCTTTTTCAAAGCTTAGCCCTCATTGATCACACCCTTTTCCTAATAATAGCTAGCATCTACTTACATAGTCTTTAAGATGTGTCAAATGTTTAATACATTATCTCATGTGAACATCACAACCAGCCTGGTAGGTTACAACTATTTTACTTTTAATTAGTAATAATAGTATAGTATAAATAAATAGTAGCATAGAATAGCATACTATAATAAATAGTAGAATAGGTAGAATAAAATGGAACTATTTTACTATTAATAAATAGTATCAATAAAATCAATAAATATAATAAATAATTAAATTAAATAAAAATAATAAATAAAATGAATAATAAAATAATAAACAAATATAAAAATAAAATAATAAATAAATAGAATTTTGAGGAGCAAAGACTTTAAGTGATTTGTCTAAGATCACACAGATTGTAAGCATCTGAAGGAGAATTTAATTTCAGGTCTTGCTTAATCAATGCAGCCTTGTATCTTTGTCCTATTTTTGTTTATTTCTCATCTTCTTAACCAGAATGCAAACCTATAGAGGGCAGACTCTGCAACTTACACAAAATTGAATCTAGTACATAACATCCTGCAAAAAATAAACATCAAAAAAAAAAAAAAAAAAAAAAAAAAAAAAAATAAACATCAATAAATGTTTTGTTGATGATAACTATGGTAACATGATTAAGAACCCCAAGGGTTCTTAGCAAACATCATTAATTAGATCAAGAAGATACAACATTAAGCTGATCAATGCTACAAAAGGTAGTTCCAGGAAGACCTTCTGATCTCTGTCTCAGGCAATCCAATGCACAGCATTACAGTCAGGTTCTGTGATGAACAAGGGGATCTGTCATGGTATATCAATAATTCTGTAAGATGACGCTGATAAAGGTATGACTGGACAGGACTGAAGATGCTCAAAATAGTAAATAAGCTTGTTCAGAGCATCAGGAAATCTCCCTCTGACATCTTTTCTAGTCATATTAGCAAGATTTTCAAATAACTCAACCTATCCATGAAACTATGGGCGAACATGAAACTGAGTTGAGTTCATAGCCAATAATTATAAGGAAAATGAACAAAAAAAAGCTATTGGGCACTGTTCTTTGTTTTAATCTTGCTATCTCAGTATTAAACATAGATGGAATTGAGAATTATTTGCTCATTGAGATTTAAAGGGATTTAACTACTTGAAATGCTAATATATAGTTATGAAAGACATGTTTTGAGTCTTAGCTATCTCCTATGGACTGAGGGGTGGATCCAGACTTATCAGTCTAAATATCTTCTTGCTTCAGAATTTGCCCATAAGAACAGAAGCATAAATCTAGGTTCTCTAGATAGGATGCAAGTTGGAACGTTTTCCAATCCAAGTCAATCTCTTTTCTGACATCCTATAGACCATCTAGAATGAGGAACATAATAAGTGTGTCAAAAGCAGAGAAACTGCAGTGTTTGACAGTCACCAGAAAACTGCCAGAGAATGGACTTAAACTAGAGCCAAAGGAGAGGTTTGTGGAAAGGAAGTAGAAGACGTGTGCCTGCAGTGGGAGATGTCTACTTCTCAGGCCTTATTGGATAGGGTCCAATCAGTTGAAAAAACTGAGGATATATAAACTGATGGAAAGAAAATTCAGGCCGAGCTTGTAGAGTTTTACTCTTCTGTTGGGCCTGAATTGGCAGCAGCTGGTGACTTCAAAGCAAGAAGTGATGGACAAGCCTTTCTTAGATAGGATCAATGTCAATTAGTGATAGAGAAAGAAAGCAAGGGAAAATGAGAAGTAGGCACTGGTTGCTGATAAACCTGGATCATAGAACAAGCAAAGACCTGCCAACGTACCAGTTTCAAAAGCTAAGTATTGTAAGTATGTAGAAAGTGGTTCAGTAAAATAGGAAATTATAAATAGCAAAATCTAAAGCATCCATTGTCAGGATGTAAGCTTCCATTTTTTGCCATGACCTTCTGGCTCTTAATGTCAGACAAATCTCCTACCAAATGATATTGTTATTACGTGATATGGTTTGATATAATACTGTTTCAGTCATAAAGCTCTTTTAGCACAGCAGTCTTAAAAGCATGTCACATGGAAGGCATTCTTCTTGTCCCTGTTTTGAGGACATACAGAGACATTACCTTAACCTTCTAAAATCAGATGCAGAGCTAATCGTGTGTAAAATGTATTCTGACACCCTCCTATGTTAAGATTCATAGATAAATGCTTTCACAATATTTCTTTTTTGGCTGATGGTTAGTAACTTCACTCCCTAGCCTTCTCATTCTAATATATCTTTGTTTGAGTTCCTGATGTTTCCCACTGAATAATGAATTGAAAAGCCAAGAATAATAAGTGACAGTCCTCCCTAGCCCCCAGATGTCTGCTAAAAGTCACATTATCACATGGGCACGTGCAAGAATTCTCTAATAATGGGGCATTTGGAATACTTAGGGGAATATAAAGCTGGTGCCTATTGGTCAGTGGGTAAAAGGTTGGTAGGAAGACATAGATCTGGAGGCTGTCTGCCAAAAGGGATAGTCTCCTCACATGCTTCTCAATGTTCCTGACCTAGAAAAAAAATAGCTTTTAATATTGTGGGCAATGGGGAGGGAGAGGAGAAAGCTCTTAAATATTGGGTTTAGGGTCAGATTATTAGGGTCATATACTTTTGGGGGGCAGGGAAGGAGAGGAGAAAGACCTTCCATATTTTCTTTAGAGCCATATTACATTTGTTATATGTGGTATAATTCCAAGGAGAATTGGCCTCCCAGGCAAGATTAACATGCATTTTTGACATCTTTTATACATTCTTAAGACAAATCATGGTTGATGTTTAATATTTATTTATGTAAAATGTTGCAGATCAGGATAGAATTATTTATGTCAAGGAAGTAGTATCAAGGACCTTTTGTATGTTAACAAGACTAGACGCATCATATAATTTTAATAACCCTGGGGCAAAGACTCTTACCAGTTGCAAATCTTCAGACAAACACCTTTATTTTCTTGTTTTTACTTTTTTTTCAGAGCAAATTCTTTGTGGCTCCTTGTGGTTTTCTTATCTCTTTACTAGGATATTCTTAATGGAGCCTACCTCCTGTGACCTCCAATCCTGCCATGCTTCAGGAAATTCCCAGATCATAATTTCTGCTCTGGCTTCATTTTCTCCCTTCTCAATCTTGACTTTGGCTTATAAATTCAACTTTCTGCTCTACCCTTGAATCTGTTGCACCCTTGTCCTACAATTGTTCGAGGAGCCTTACTAAATCCCAGTGCATATTTATCTTTACCACGTGGCTCCTAACAGCCTACCCAAAGATTGCTGAATGATGTTAGAGAAAGTTACAGACTCATGCTGACTGGACCTACTCTAATTTTATGTGATCTGTCACCACTGGGCTCTCATTATTGCAAGGTTACTCCTCTAATCTTCTATATTTGATCTTCTCAATGGCAAATTGTCCCTTTCTTTTTTCCTCAATAATCCTATACCATCCTTGCCCTTTCACCTTATACTGGGCCAACTTCAGACAATGAGACTGTGCTTAAGATCTCACCCCAAACTCTGACTCTTCCATGTCATATTGTCTTCCTGCAGGAAGAAAACAAGTAGCATGGGGTTACATGGAGACACACATCCAAAATGAGGAACTTCCAGGCCATAGTTTAGAAAACTGAATATTCAGAGCAGAATGATACAATAAGCCAGCCCATCACCCTGTTCATCACCATAAACTCAGATCATGGTAAAAACAGTGTTACCCAAATCCGTGATAGGTGATGCTCTAGAATTATGCACCTTGATTGCCCTGCCTGCATCTTTGTTTCAATATGCTTTTGATTTTGAGGGTGAAGAACTGTACATTTTATAATGGAAGTCTTCTGGTGAGCCATGAAGAAGAAGGAGGAGGAAGAAGAGGAAAATGAAGAAGAAGAGGGGAGGAAGAGGAAGAGGAAAAGAAAGAGAAAGAAGAGAAAGAGGAAGAGAAAGAAGAAGAAGAGAAAAAAGAGGAAGAAGAGGAGGAAGAAGGAAGAAGAGAAAGAGAAGAAGGAAGAGAAGAAAGAAATGAAGGAAAAAGAAGAGGAAGAGGAATAGGAGGAGAAGGAAAAAGAGAAAAATGATGAAGAGAAGGAGGAGGAGGAGGAGGAGGAGGAGGAGAGATGAGATGACTTTAAATGGCATTGACCTTTAGATTTAAAGATAAAGGATTAATGGATTAAACCTATTGCCTCAAAGTATTGCTCCTCACAGATAAGCTTCTCTAGTTAGTGGAAGAAACAGCAGTCTCTCTGGTTCTTTTTTTTTTTTTTTTCTCCTCTTATTTATTCCTTGTTCTCTGTATTGGGAATTAGGTTCTTCCTGACCTGAAATGGGGGTGTACACTTCAAGGGTCTGTCCTTGAGCCTCTTTTCTTTTTGTGCTGCAGGGTTTAGGATCTACCTACTTAGCAACAGAATAGGTCAATCTTTCCCGTACTAAAAACAAGCACAACAACAAATTCAAAAGTAGTAACATCACATGCTATTGGTTTTTGTTTTACTTCCATCTTAATCTAAATAGATGGCTACCATGCCTTTATGGCAGAAAGGTCAAATGTGGCAAGAGCAACCGATGGATGCATTGGGCACTGGTGTCCATAGAATGTGAGGAGATCTAAAGGTAGTCCCTCAGCATGTTGACAGTGGCCACAGGGAGGGATTTATGGAAGAAGGGTATGGGCAGAGGTACATGATACGAATGGGTTAAATCTGCACCATTAGAAGCACTACTCACATTGAGGAGATTCAGATCGATCAAAATCTCGTAGAAGGGAATTTTCCTACATTTAGATGAGCAATTTCTGCATGAATAATGTATTTTTTATGAAAGAAGGGAAAAGTAAGGATAGATACCATTAGTCTCTATCAAAAACTAGGAACCAACTCTAAGGCAACAGTGTTTAATCCATTAATCCTTTACCTTTAAATCTAAAAGTCAGAGGCCATTTAAAAGTCATCATCTCATCTCTTAAAGCAACACACAAACCTCTCTAAAATAGTGCCCTCAGATCTTTTTCTTGGTTTAAAGTGGATGTGGGTTTCCATAATGTTGTACATCAATGGACTTGTGACCTCACTGATGTAGGTATTCCCTCCCTTGATGCAGATAACTCATTAAACAATCTCCTCCTGTACCTCTTGTTCTTATCTTCCCATAAATTCACCCCAGGGAATGCCTTCAGTGTTGGAAGAGGATTTTATTTTTTTTTTTTATTGACATCCCAAAGACACAGATGGAGCACACTTGCTGTACATTACCTAGCCTTCCCTCTATGTGGCCAGACCCTTTTCTTTCTCACTCATATATCCAGATGATCATAGAATTATAAAACAAGAGAATATTTAAAAATTGTCATTTTACAGACAAGGCAACCAAAGCCTTCGTCTTTGGTTTAAGATTTATTTGAAGCTGGATGAAGTAGTGGAGGACTGAAATAAGGGTCCGGAATATGTTAGTTTGAATCCAGCCTCCATCTCTCACCAGCTATTTGAAACTGTACAAATTACTTAACCTTTATCAGCCTCAGTTTCCTCAGCTGTAAAATAGAGATGTTAAGCTTATAGAGTTGTTGGTGAAGTACAAACAAGATGATGTGTAAAGTCCTTCCTATATCTTTAAATACTCTGTAAATGCTATGATGATCATTAAGGACCTTGCCATAGATCATAGGGATAAAGATAGGATTCGATACCATTCATCAGATTCCAAATCCAAGGATTTTTCCACATGTCCATGCTTTCTGCTATCCTTCTCTTTTTAAAGGACTATATATATATATATATATATATATATATATATATATATATATATATATATATATATATATATATGATTTTATTTTTCCAAATACATGCAGATAGTTTTCAACATTCATGTTTGCAAGACCTTGTGTTCCAAATTGTTCTCCTTCTCCTCTCTTCTCCAAGACAGAAAGCGATCCGATATAAATTAAACATGTTCTGCCATTCTTTTGATGACTTCTTTTTCTATGCTTCCTCATAATTCTTGGTTTGCTAATTTCTGCAAAAGGGCTGCTAGATAGCATCATGGTGCACAAAATACCAGGCCTGGAGCCAAGAAGACTCATCTCCCTAAGTTCAAATCTGGCCTCAGATGTTTAGCTGTGTGACTATGGGCAAGTTATTAAGCCTTGTTTGCCTCAGTTTCCTTATTTGTAAAAATGAGTTAGAGAAGGAAATAGCAAACCACTCTAGTATCTTTGCAAAGAAAGCCCCAACTGGGGTCCTGAAAATTCAGACATGACTGAAAAATGACTGAACAAAGAAAACCAAAATAAAACAAAGCTGCAATTTCCCAGGGCAATCCAACCTTCTCTCCTCCTACTGTTCTGTTTTGAATTGTCCAAGATAAGTGTGTATGTGTGTGTACACATGTGTGTGCTGACTTATATAATACTTGCATATACTGATTGAGGAGGTTTATAGGTTGTCCAAGCAACAACTCATCATAGTATGAAAAACTCCTTCTTTATCCAATTATTTTTACCTGGGAGAAGGTGTGCTTGGGGATGTCTTGCAGGAGGCTTCTCAGCATCTCAGATTTTGTTGTGATCCATACAATGTCTCCCTAAACAGAAGACTCTTGAGTCTCTCAGCATCCATAGGGAGTCCATAATGTGAATAATATGCTAGTAAATAAGAAGCAGACTCTCTATAAAAATTTTTCCATGTTATCTTTTTTTTTTTTTTTTTTAATACTGACACATAGATAAGTTGCATTTGTTTTACTTATGGGATGATGCCATGGGAATTTGGAGATTAGGAAGTGACTGATATGTCAAAACAACATCTATCCTTTTTAAAATAAAAAAAATAGCAAGTCCTTGATGTTTTCAACTAATTAAGGCTGTTTTCATCCATCAGCTTGGATCCAGCTGTCTGCACATTGTCCCCTCAGATATTCCCCTGTCTAGGTACAGCCTTTCCCATGTGGAAAGAATCTGGGAGCAAATAAAGAGAAATGTCTCTGTTTGGCATTTAAAGTCTAGCGCTTCCTTCTCTTTTCACCCCCATTATCCATTATTACTCTCTGATCCTCTCTGGGCATTTTTTATTAGCACATGACACATTCCATTTCCGACTTCTTTACCATTTCATTGAACTAGTTATTCTTCCTATACCTAGAAATGCCCTTTCCCTCCCCTTTGCCCTTAACATTTCCAGTTTATTTTTAAAGATTCAGGTAAAAACTATATAAATATGTATATATATATATTGTATTTAACATATACTTTAACATGAATGGGACTACCTGACATCTAGAGGAGGGGGTGGAGGGAAGGAGGGGAAAACTTGGAACAGAAGTTTTTGCAAGGGGCAATGTTGAAAATTTACCCATGCATATGTTTTGTCAATTAAAAAAAAAACTATAATAAAAAATAAAAAAAAAAGATTCAGGTCAAGTCAAGTACCATTTGCTACATTATGACTTTCTTACCTCATTCTTCTTTTTGTATATACACTTATCTATTATTTACCTACTCATTCATCTATCTTCCTAATTACCAGTCTATTTATCTGTCTAAATGTCTATGGCATTTCCTCCAGTTCCTTGATAGTGGAGACTTTCCCTTTTGTCTTTATATTTTCAGGGCCTGGTACAAAGTAGGTGTTTAATAAGGCTTGTTGCTTGATTGATAGATTAGAAGTTGAAAGGGACCATAGGACACATCTTGCCATTTGGACACATCTTACCATTTACCCTCATTTTGTAGCCAAAGAAACTGAATTTTAGAGAAAAGCTCATTGAAATGCCAAAAATCATGCAGCTAATGAGTCAAGAGAGACAGAGATAAAGATAAAAAGAAACAGAGAGATAGAGAAAAAAGAAACAGAGAGAGATAGAGACAGACACATAGAGAGACATATAGAAACAGAGATAGAAGAGGAAGAAGAGACAGAAAGAAAAAGATGATGAAGAAATAAAAGGTCAAGAAGATGAAGAAGGAGGAGGAAGAAGGTGAAAAAGAAAAAAGGAGAAAAAAAAGAATAAAGGAGTAGGAGGCAGATGAAGAAAAGGAAGAAGAAGAAGAAGAGGAAGAAGAGAAGGAGGAAGATGAAAAAGAATAAAGAGGAATAGGAGGAAGATGACAAAAAGAAGAGGAAGAAACAGAAGAAACAGGGGGAGGAAGATGAAAAAGAAGGAGGAGGAGGAGGAATAGGAAGAGGAGGAGAGGAAGAAAAACAAGAAGAGGAAGAGGAAGAATAAGAATGAGGAAGAGAAGGAAGAGGAGGAGGAGGGGGGAGGAGAAAGACAAAAAAGAAGAAAGAAGATGAGGAGGAAGATTAAAAAGGAGGAGGCGGAGGAGAGGAAGACGAACAAGAAGAGGAAGAGGAAGAACAAGAATGAGGAGGAGAAGGAAGAGAAGGAGGAGGAGGAGGAGGAGGAAGATGAGGAAACAGACATGGTGGATGGAAAGCTGTAAGTCCTGAGCTTGAGTCTCTTTGGCTCTGGCACATATTGGGCAAGTCTCTCAATGCCTCCTGAATTTTCAAGGGAAGAAAGATAAATCTGGGCCAGAAACCAGGCTAAAATGTAATTAGGAAATCTTTAACAAAAGAAAAAAATATATATATAGATAACATTTTAAAACTATATTCCATGTCCCCTTTAGGGATCCTTACATTTGGACTGTCCATTTTTAAATTTCAGTTCGATGCCCCTGCTTCCAGTGCCCCTCCAAGATCTTCAAAGGAAGATCTGATCTTCACTAGTAGAAGAAGTTCCTTATCCAGATGTTCCCTGTACCAATGAAATCACAGACTTCATTTCTTTCTTTATTTTGAGAAAAAAAAAAAAGTTCAAGATTACAGTTTTGAGCTAAACATCTTCTGACTCTCCATTGCTCGGGCTAATAATTCCCTTGTGAATTTCTGGAGCTCCAGGAAAAACAGGAAGCACAAGTCCTTATCAAGTGAGGCAGAAAGAAATCTTACCCCTCCCCACCCCCGATTCCCGCCACGACTGCATTGCCAGCCCAAGCTGCCAAACAGTGCTCCCCTCTGACATGCTTCTGACACTCATTTTGGCTCTAGCTAGGAGTCATTCATGACAGAGCAGCTGGGAGGCTCAGCTGTCAATGCCTTGATGCCCCAAAGTCTGTATTTCATTAGAGACAAGCTAGAAGTTGACCACCAGGACGAATACCAAACAAAACAGAATAGCCATAGCCCTGACCTTGGAAGCCCCCACCTCTGTGTCTGTTCTCAGAAGCTTTCCAAGTGATCTCTCCAAATATTTGCTCTTTGGGTCTGTTTTATCCTCTTGGGAGTTGGGCAGATTCCCCGAGAAGCTGAAAAACAGCGAGTGACCACATCCTTTGTGGTTGCCCTCCAGCTTCGAGTGTTCCCAAGCCGTTCCCTGTGGGCACCTCCAAGAGTTCCAGATACCATCAAGTGACTGTTTTTGGAAGTTGGCTTTTGCTGATCTAGAGATCTGTCTGTCCTCAAATGTTTTCACCTAGAACAAGTGGCCCTGCAAGGCTGCTCAGCTGTCACGGAAGTCAGTTCACATGCAGGGCACATCAAGGGAGCTGGGCTGCTGGGTCACCAGAAGCCTGTAATTAAAGGGCTGTCAGATCTGGTGGAGTGTTTCATCTAACTCAGTGCCTGGCAGCAAAGGGCTGAGATACGGAGAAGAAACCAAATGCTCTGACTAGCTTCTGGAGCATCTGGAGCATCCTGCCTTCCTCTTGCTCCTGGCCAATAGAGGATCAAGTTTCTCGTTTCACCTCCATCTGCCTGGCGCTGTGTCCAGCACAGCTGCTCCAGTTCAGTCAAGAATAAGGATCTCTTGGGCTGACACATCACCGAGAGGGGTGCCAGACAAGCTGAAGTGAATCACATGGAAATAGGGGAAATGCTGCAGTAATGTCTCTTTCCCTTCCTAGCTGACAATTCCCATCTGGAGATGGGTTCAGAAGGCTCACAGCATGGTAAATGGGGGGCTGGAAAGAACCTCACGCGCTATCTACTGCAACCCTCTCATTTCACAGTTGGGGAAATTGAGACCCAGCGAGATTAAACAATTTAGCCAAAGATACACAGACTGGAAGTGAGGCTCACCAAATGTCAGGTCAAGACTTGAAGGAATAATGGTCTCCAGATGTGCTGAAGATAGCGTACTACTGGCAAATGAGTCATTTAAGATGAAAGCAGATAAAGGGAGGGTTATCCTTAAGGGCACTGGGATTTGGAGGGTTTTTCTTTCTATTTTGGAGCAGACCTATAATTTCACTGATGTTCACATGATTCATATCAAGTGAAAGGGTTGTCCTTTGCCTTTCTCTTATCCCCAGCATTTGCATAATGCCTGGCACATAGTAGGTGCTTAATAAATGTTTATTGACTGAATGAATGAATGTAGGGGAATCTCTAGTGAGAAAGCTTTTCCTAGCAACACAATTCAGTATTAACCATTTAACTTGCTTAGAGACATCCTAGGATACTGAGAGGTTAAATGATTTGCCCCAACTCACACAGTCAAATATTTTGAAGGTTAAGTCTTAAACTCAGAGCTTGTGGACATGGAGGCTGTCTCTCAGGCTCATTACAACTCAAAGTACTGAAGATTGGTAGTTAAAAGTCAATGAGGCTCTTGTCCTGCCTCACACATAAAACCCCCCATGATTCTTCCTCTTGTGCCTCAATTATCAGGGCCCTTTCCACTTCAAAATGGCTTCATAATGACTGAATCTATTTTGAGTTTTCTTCTCTGCAGATCTGGTATTCCCTCAGTAGAATGAAAACAATTTAAGGGCAGATATTTCACTTTTGTTTTACTGGCATGGCAGCAGGCAGATAGTAGATACGCTTGATGAATGAATTAATGGATCAAACCAATGGCTTTTCTCTAAAGTGTGTATAGATTTAAACTCAAACTTTTGAGGAAGGGATAGAAAGATAACTGAGAGAGACCAAGTATTCTCTTACTTACCTACTACTACTACTACTACTACTACTACTACTACTACTACTATTACTACTATTACTACTATTACTTCTACTACTGCTGCTGCTGCTACTACTACTACTTCTATTTCTACTACTGCTGCTGCTGCTACTACTGCTACTACTTCTACTTCTACTTCTACTACTGGTACTACTAATACTAATACTGCTACTATTACTACTACTACTGTTATTACTATTATTGCTACTATTGCTGCTGTCACTACTGCTGCTGCTGCTGCTACTACTACTGCTATTACTTCTACTTCTACTACTGGTACTACTAATACTAATACTGGTACTATTACTACTACTACTATTGCTACTACTATGGCTACTACTATTATTGCTACCACTACTATTACTGCTACTAATGCTACTGCTGCTACTAATATCACTATCACTATTCTTTCTCTTCCCTTTACTCTTCCTCCTCCTCCTCCTTCAAGATCTTTCTTTCCCACCTACTCCTTATCCTTCCCCTCTCCCTTCCTCTCCAACTGCACTTTTTTACTTTGTGTGTAGTGGGAGGGAATGGAGAGAGGCAGGCAATGAACACATGACCATAGAACTAAAGATTACAGAAAACTCAGAGGCCCAATGAAAGTTCTCATTTTACAAAGAAAGAAACTGAGGCCCAAGTGAAGCTTTGAAAGGACATGCTCAAGGTCACACAAGTAATATCAGAGGCAGGGTTTGAACTGAAGTCCTCTGACTGAAGTAAAAATGTTTCTCACTTGATAAGATCATGCACAGTGAAAACATCCCATTTATTAGAAATCTATTGTGTACCAAAGCCTGTGCTAGGTGCTAGAGATACATGAAGATAACTGAAATCTTTTTTGTTTCTAAGGACATTCTATTCTAGATGGAAGGGGAGAAAATATGGGCAAAAATCATTTTATCCAAAATAAATATGTTCAAATGAAATGAAAAGTCATTTTTTGAGGGTGTGAGGGAGGCACAAACACCATCAAGTCCTAATATCCTGAAGTCATGGAGCTTTGCCTGCAGCCCACTCCAACTCTTCTTTGGGAAAAGAGCATTAAGTTTATTAGGCATACAAAATTAAATTAGACATTCAATCTTTCCAGGAAATTCTAGCTTAAAGAGAAATCTAAAAAGCATCTTTCACTAGTAATGCTAAATTGGCTAAATCAGAAAACTTTCTAACTTGGAACACCACCTCCTACACCCCAGAGTCAAGCAGAGAAAGTAGGTGGACAGAAGTAAGGGATGAGAGACAGAGGGATTGTGCCCACATATCAACAGGAAGGAAGGGACACTAAGAGAAGGCTGCCAATTTACGGAATAACTAATCAAGAAATAATCCCTCAAAACTCCAATTTCAGGTTATATGATTATATAAAGGATCCCTATAGAACTAATAAGGTGATCCCTTTAAGAACAGTAAATCTCATCCACATCCAGGCTCAAACCACCCTATAAAGAGTTTGAGAGACAGCACGTGCCCTTCTCATTCCTTTCCAAATCAACAAAGCTCTTGCCAACTCTTCAATTTAAATTCTTCTTTAAACTGTCTCTCGGCTATTCCAAATATCTCTGATTTATGATGGAAGGGATGCTTTATTTGTTTTAAAATTATTCTGCTCCCGATCACTTGTCTGGCGTTTCAATTACTGCTGTCAATTACAAAATCCTTTTATCCTCAGTTCTCTTGCAACTAGCCTTTTACAAAGTGCAGCATGGAGTCCATTTCCTATATCTACAGAAGCAGATTGTTCACCATTCATGCTGCAGTGTAGAAGGGGAATATGTATCCCTTCTGGGACCTTCTGAAAATCCTTGACTTATAAAATGCACCTTAAACTTGTAAGCCTAGTTTCTCTTAATTATTAATCTAATTAAATTTCCCCCCAAAAAGATATTAAGCATCAATTGTAAAGCTTGATAGTAGGAGAGATGAAGACAAATGTGACTCAATTTCAACCATTTATTGGAATACTTTTCATATGTAAATAATAATAATAATAATAATAATAGCCAGCATTTATATAGCACTTTGAGATGAGCAAAAGAGCATTTAATAAGTAAGGTCTGCAACAATTAGGTGTATATAAGAAAATATCCCAGAAGAGAGAAGTCCCAGTTTCAGAAATCATCTTAACTTATTTTATGATCCTTCTTATTTCATCAAGATTAGTATTCTACTTTATGATAATGGTAGGATGAGAAGTCCTTGAGGAAAAAATTCTGAGGATAATGGAAGAAGTTATCTACATGAGGAAGATAGAGAGTTGTCTAAAAAATGATATAAAGCATTAAATTTGGGTTTAAAAAGACGAAGAGAAGTTGGAATCTAGAAGAGAAAAGATGAATGAAGGAGAAAGGATAACATTTTCTTTCACAAATAATCCTTAAAGTGCTAAAATCTCAAGACACACTAAAGCTGTGAAGGCAAACTGAAGACAAGTAAAAGGATTTTTAAGACATTTATTTTGGAAAAAAAAGAGAAAGGTCAGAAGATTAATATGGATGCAATAATGCAGTGAAAGTGTTGGCTGTGGAAACAAAGGACAGGGATCAAAGTCCCCAGTCTGCCATTAATACCTGTGGGATCTTGGGGCAAATCTTTCCACTTTTCAATTTCCTCAACAGCAAAATGAATGACATGAATGAAATGTTCTCAGGAAGCAAACTAGGAATTCTAAATGGAAACTGCCAAGTGACCCATTTAGACTTTACATAAAGGGACTTTAATAGCACTTAACAGCTCCATGAGTTTTTAGAGGTAAGAAGATTCATTGGAGGCATTTAAGCAAAGGCAGATGAGCAACTGTTGTGTCTGTCATAGATGGAAATCTTGATCAGAAGGGGATTGGAGAAGGTGGTCTCTGATATCTATTCCCAGTTCTGAGATTCATTGATTTGGATTCATTTTCCTGCTAACCAAGAGATTTAGAAGTCAATCACTGAAGGCTTACCTCTCTGAAAGGAATCAGTCAACATTTATTAAGCACCTACTATGTTCTAGGCACTCTTCCAAATGCACAAAGGGACTTTCAAAGAATCTTGCTCCCACATTGCCTGTCTGATTCTTCAATTCTTCCTATTATTTTTATATATCCTTCTGGGATTGGAAGGCAATATACATAGTGGACAAGTCATTGGAGTCAGAGAAGACCAGTTCAGACTGTGCATCTGAATGAGTCCTTAACATTCCAAAAGTTCTAGTCACAAGTCAATGATACTATCAATAGTAAGATAAGAACTTTAATAGAAGGAACATTTATTAAGTACCTACTAAGTGCTTAAATGGGCAACTAGGAGATATAATAGATTGAGTTCTAGGATTGGAATTAGGAAGACTCATCTCCCTGAGTTCAAATCCAACATCAGAGACTTACTTGCTATGTCATTCTAGCAAGTCACTTAACTCTGTATGCCTCAGTTTCCTCATCTACAAAATGAACTGAAGAAGGAAATGACAAAATTTTATATATACTAATCATTTCCAATGAAAAGAGTAGAAGTGATTAGAAAATTTGACTTCAAGATCCAAGAGAAATATGAAAAAGGAAACATGAAATAGAAGTTATAAAGGACTCAATAAAGTTAAAATATTTATTTACCTTTCAATAAGATAATTCATGTATATTCTAAGATCTTAATAATTATTAGAGCATTTATGAAATTCTACATAGAAAAAAAAGTGGGAATAAGTCAACTATGTTGAAATAATGTTTTTAAAAATGGATAAATGAGAAAGATAAATGCCTTGAGAGAAAAAAAGAAGGGAATGGAAGAATGAGGAATATTTTTATAATAAAGAGGAAAATGATATTGAGGAAGCAGGCAATGCTTGGACCTCACATCTAAATTGGTTCCAAAAGGGAATATCTATTGTAGATAGATAAATATGTGTGTATACATGTAACTACAATGCATCCATGCATCTACATCTACATATTCAATTGGTAATAAAAATCTATCTTGACCTGCAAGGAAGTAGGAGGGAAAGAAGATAAGAAGAAGTGGAGGCTGATAAAAGGGAGAATAGATAAGAGAAGGCTATGGTGAAAAACAAAATAGACTTTAGAGAATAAACAGAGAAAAGGTTAAACAAAAAGAAATGCATGGTTAGTAATAATTGTAAATGTGAATGCAATGAATCAATACATAAAATGGAAGAGAACATCAGAATGGATTAGAAACCAGAATGTAACAATGTTGTTAATAAGAAATATATTTGAAATAGAGAGATATATGAGTTAAAATAAAAGGACAGAGCAAGATCTGTTCAAACTGAAGTAAACAAGGCAGGGATAGGAATCTTGATCTCAGACAAAGCAAAAACAAAAATAGACCTAATTAAAAAGGGATTAGCAAAGAAACTGCTAAACCTAAATTCACTAAATGTCATAGCATCTAAATTCTTAAAGAAAAAGTTAAATGAGCGATAGGAGGAAATAGACATTAAACTACAATAGGGGGCTCTTCAATTTTCCCTTCTCAAAACTAGATAAATCTAATCACAAAATAAGTAGAAAGAAGTCAAGAAGATGTATGATAGAATCTTTGAAAAACTAGCTATGATAGGCCTCTGAAAAAAAACTGAATGGGAATAGAAAGTAATATAGCTTTTTTTCTCAGCTGTACATGGAACATTTATAAATATTGGCCATGTATTAGAACATAAAAATCTTACAAGAAAATATAGAAAAGCAGAATATCAAATAGATTTTTTCAGATACATTAAAATTTATATTTAATAGAAAGCCATAGAAGCATACAGTAAAAACTAAATGATCTAATCCTAAAAAAATGAGTGGATCAAGTACAAATTAAACAATCAATAATTTCATTAAAGAGAATAACAACATAAGACAAAATTTGTGGGACGCAGCCAAAACTGTACTTCAGGGAAATTTTCCTTCTCTACATGCAAAAATTAATAAAAGAGAGAAAGAGCTGCAATAAAAAAAAAAAAAAAAAAAAGACAAACCTAGGGGAAAACAAATTTAAAATCTCCATTTAACATTAAAACAGAAATCTTGAAAGTCAAAGGAGAAATTAATACAATTTAAAGTTAAAAACTTAATTAATAAATAAAACTAGGAACTGGTTTTAGGAGGGGGAAATTAGCAAAATAAACAAACCAATGGTTAATTTGATTTAAGAAGAAGAAAGAAGAAAACCAAATTACTACTATTATAAATGAAAAGAGTGAATGCACCATCGATGAAGATAAAATCAAAGCAATTATTAGAAGTTATTTTGCCCAGTTATATGCCAGTAAAACAAGCAATTTAAATGAAATGGATGAAAAAAATTTTAAATGTATATAAATTATTCCAGATTAATGGAATGGACATAGAATCCTTTAAAAACCCAGTCATAGAAAAATAAACTGAACAAGCCATCAGTGAGCTAAGGAAAAAATTCCCTGGATATGATATATTTTATAAATGAAACATACTAAACATTTAAGAATTAATCCCAATACTATATAAACTATTTGAAAAAAATGGATAAGCAGTCTTACCAACTTCCTTTTATGATTCAAATATAATTTTCATACCGAAACCAGGAAGGGAAAAACAGAGAAAGAAAACTAGCAGCTAATTTCCTTAATGAAGATTGGTGAGAAAATTTTAGATGAAATATTAGCTAAGAGATTATAGCAATATATCACAAAGATTATACACTATTGTCATGTGCATTTTATACCAAGAATGCAGCAAGTATTGGAAATATTAGGAAATGCAATCATCAAAATTGACCATATTAATAACAATAACAGTAAAATAATATGATTAGATTGACAGGTAACAAAAAAGTATTTTTGACAAAATTCAGCAACCATTTCTATTAAAAAATTAGAAAACAAAGGAGTAAATGGAACTTTTCTTAAAACAAATACTATTTTCCCAAAACCAAGAATAAGCATTGTCTGTACTGGTAAGATCAACAGTGAAGCAAAGATCTCCATTATCACCACTGTTACTCAATATTGTTACTAGCAATAGTAGTTATAGCAGTAAAACAAGAAAAAAAATTGAAGTAATAAAAATGAGCAATGAGCAAACAAAGCTCTCATTCTTTGCAGATGGTAGGATGGTACATTTAGAAAACCCTAAATAATCAATGAAAAAAAATGGTTGAAATAATTAACAACTTTAGCAAAGTTGTAGTTTGCAAAATAAACTTAGTTGATCATCACCATTTCAATATACTACAAATAAAACTGAGCAGAAAGAGATAGAAAGAGGAATGCCATTTAAACTAATTATAGACAGCATAAAATCCTTGACAATCTATTGGGCAACACAAACTTAGGGACCATCTTAACACAATTATAAAATACTTTTCATACAAATAAAGACAAATCTTACTAACTGAAGAAATATCAAGTGATCATGATTAGTCTAAGTCAATATAATAAAATGATACATCCACCTATTAATTTACTTATTCAGTGACATAGCAAAGTACCAAAAATAATTTTATATTGCTGAGCAAAACATCAGAATGATTCATCTAGAAGAACAAAATATCAAAAATATTGATGGAGTTAATGTAAAAGAATGTTAAAGAAAGCAATTTACCAGTTCCAAAGTTCAAACTGTAATCAACAAAATAATATGGTACTAGCTAAGAAATACATTGGTGGAGCAGTAAAATAGATTCAGTACACAATACACAGTAGCAAAAGGCTATATAGTATTTTATTGTGTGATAAATCCAAAGATATAAGTTTTGTAGGTAAGAACTCAACATTTGATAAAAATTTCTGGGAAAAGTAGAAAGCAGATAAGCAGAATCTAGAAACATTTCACATTGTATATCAAGATAAGGTAATAGATGCATTATTTAGACATGAATTGTGATATCATAAATTCAAATAGGCAGTTTTCAGAAAAATGAAATTATTAATAATCACATGAAAAATATTCTAAATCACTACTCAGTGAAATACAAATTAAAACAATTCTGAAGTATATATTATACTTATCAGATTATCTAAGATGACTATAAAGAAATAGCAAATTCTGGAGGGGATGTGGAAAAATTGGGACACTGGGGGCAGCTAGGTGATGCAGTGGATAGAGCACCAGACTTGAATTCAGGAAGACTCGAGTTCGAATCTGGTCTCAGACACTTGACACTTCCTAGCTGTGTGACCCTGGGCAAGTCATTTAACCCCAGCCTCAAAAACAACAACAAAAACAAAAAACAAAAAACAAACAAAACAACAACAACAACAACAAAACAGAAAAATTGGGGCACTAATGCACTATTGGTAGAGTTGTGTTCCAAGCATTCTGGGATTTGGGGCAAAGACTTATAAAACTGCATACTTTTTGACTCAGCAAAACCCCTATTAGGTCTGTACCCCAAAGACAAAAGAAAAGGAAGAAGGATCTCTTTGTATAAAAATACTTTTAGCTTTTGTGTGTGTGTGTGGCAGAGAATTTGAAATTGAAGGGATACTTATCTATAAGGGAATAGCTAAACAAGTTATGGTAATTGATTGTGATGGAATACTATTATGCTATAAAAAATTCAATCAGGATGATTTTTAGAACAACTTGGGAAGCCTAATAGGAACTTATGCAGAGTTACATGAGCAGAACCAGGAGAACATTGTACCCAGTAACAGCAATGTTATAACAATGATCACCTGGGAATGACTTAGCTACCTGGAACAATTCAATGACCCAAGATAATTCCAAAGGATCTATGATGGCAAATCCTATCCACCTCAAGAGAGAGAACTGATTAGATCCGAATATAAACTGAAACATACTTTTAATTTTTTTCTTTAATTGTTTTACTTTGTGTTTTATTTTTCAACTTTACTAATGTGGAAATATATTTTGCATGACCTCACACATATATAATTAAAATCAAAAGAGGTTGTATTGGGCATTGAGAAAAGACTAGCATCTCTGCTGTGTAATGTATTTTTTCCAGGGCTATCTATCACATTGGGTGTCCACTTTTCACCCACTTTTACCTGTGACTCCAAGAAACTGTAGTATGGGCTATGGCCGCACCCCATTAAAGATTGATTCAACAAAGAGAATAAATAAGGTTGAAGGGAGCCATCAAATGAGTTTGGGGAATGTCTACCACTAACACATGTCTGGAGGAATAGACAGATTAGAATAATTTGTTCTAATGGCCATGAATGTGCCTGAAGTAAGTACTATGAAGTGCTTAGAACTAAGTCAGTCATGGAAGAAGCCAAGGTCGTCCACTGCAACCCAGGCCATTGCCAATTGCCTTGACTTTTGTGCTGCCATTGGACTTTGATGCTTAAGGAAGAGTGAACGAGGCTGAAGACTGTACAATTCTACCTCACTTAAACCCAATTCCTGGACAAGTCAAGATATCTCCCAGTAATGTTGTCATCAGTCAGTCCTTTTTGAAAATGAAAGATGGAAAAAAAAAGAACAATAGTGCAATGTCTCTCATTTTGTCCTTGATGAAACAGATCTTTGCAGGTTAACTGATTTATTCAAGGTAACACAATCAGTAAGGATGGCTGCCTAACCTGTGGGAGCCTCCTCCATGAACTCCCATCATCTGTTTGATCTCATAACAGCTGGACATATCTGTATAATTTAGCAATATCAGTGGGATCTTTTCACTGTGCTCTAGAAGTGTGAGGCAAGAGATTATAGAAGGTCAGGGTGGTGGGAAATGTCAAGGCTACTTGCCCAAGCAGCTGTGCATCTGTGCCAAACCCCAGTGAGTGCTATTTGTCCTTCCTGTGTGCTTTCTGGAGAATAAAATTGGAGCCAAAAATTCAAGGGAAGATTTTTTTTTCCTGCCTTTTACAAGTGCTTCATTGAGATTTGTTGTTACAGACTGAGCTGTCCAAGTCCAAAGCCTGAGCCTGAAACAGAAATGTATTCCTTGGGAACAATATGTTCAACAATGTGGTTTTAATTCTCTTACTGACCACCTGCATGACTGTGGTGAGGGAAAAGTGGAGTGATGAGTAGGGAGAGACAGCCTTTGGTTTGTAGTGGGAAAGGAAGGGAGCAAAAAGCCCCTACCACAAATAGTGGAAGGACTTGTATAGGATACCTTTGTCCTGGAACTGCTTGGCCAAAGGAAAAGAGGGTGAGAAAAAACCCTGTATATATAGATATATGTGTGTATATCTATCTATCTATATCTATATCTATATCTATATATATGTATATGTGTATATACATATATATCTATATCTATAAATATTCTCCATCTGGCAGGAAGATGAATACTAGGTGAGGCCCTAGAAGATCATGAAAGACAAAATCCAAGAAGGGAAACAAGAATAAAAGTCATGGTCTCAGATGACTGGACAACAAAGTATGAATCATTAACAAGTAAGAAAGGGAGGTAACCCCAAGCAAGGAGCTAAACTTGCCTTCCTGCGACCTAGAGGGAAGACCTCCATGACTAGAACAAACTGTGGAATCACAAGACTTGGATACAAGGCCTGTCATGTGGGAGCTGACTTCTCAGTGTACTTGGGCACTTCCCTGCAATTTAAGATTCAGAATATCTGCTTGCTGCAATGGAATGAATGATATGGATTTGGGAATGCTGAGTTCAAATCCCATCTCTGATGTTCCCTACTTCCAAGATATTGGGTGAATGACTTAATCTTAGTTTCCTCATTTGCAAAACAGTAAAGTTCGATCTCCAAGCTTCCTTCCAGCCCTAAATCCACCTGGAGAAGGGGAAAATAAATAAGCACAAGTATGTGCTCAGACACTGCTAAGCACTTTACAAATATCATCTCATTTGATATTCACAAAAACATTGTAAGGCAGATATTGTCATCCCCATTTTATACTTGAGGAAACCAAGGCAGACAAAAGTCAACTGATTTATGAAAGGTTACAGAGCTAGCAAGTATTTGAGGCTGATTTTGAATTCAAATCTTCCTGAATTAAAGCCCAGTGCTCTATCAGCTAGAAAATCTCCTAATCAGCCTCAAGTAAAAATAGTTTTTATGCTGGGAGTTGCCAATACCAATTAAATGACTTTCCATATTTGAAAGAAAGCATTTTATCATGTCAGGTAAATTAATAATAACAACTGGCATTTTAATAGAATGTCTCCATATTTTAGAACAGTTTTTTGGATATTATATTGTTTTAGAGTTATTTCTATTAGTATCTTACTTTCCTAAGAGACAGTGAACTCCATGAAGAGGATGGGGTCTCATCACAACTGTTTGTGAGGCAGTTCATTGTGACAGTGAATAAGGTCAAAGAAGCCTCAGATATTTACTAGCTGTGGGCCTGGTAAGGCATCTGATATCTTTCCTCCCTCCATTTTCCTCATTTATATAAAGGGGATAATTCCAACACCCATCTCCCAGAGTTGTTGTGAAGATCAAATTAAATCATGTTTGGAAAGTGCTTTGTAAACCCTTAAAGTACAACCTAAACACTAAATATTGGTTTAGTTATTATTACCTCTTCCTGAATCTCTAGTGCAGAGCTCATAAACATAGAATATGAGTGAGTGAATGAAGTGCAAAGATGCTTGTTCCTTTTCTTAATCTGTCTCCTCTCCAAATCCCAGACAGCTTTGCAAATCTGCTCTATCATTTCATTTTTTTTTTCTTTTCTTCACTTCGCCGATCCTATGCATGGCAGGTGCAAATGCAGTGGTCACTTTATCTCTCTACTCCCATATCTCAAAAGAAAGAAAAATAATTCTATTTCCAAAGCCACAAAACTTCATTTCTGGGGTATCCCTGGCTCGCCAGCAATAACATTTGGGTCAGGTTTCCATGGGCACCAGTGAGGATCAGTACAATCTTTTTATGTGTCTTTCCTTCAATCTGGCATCACTGTGCACTTCTGGGGAGGATATTTTATGTATTAATGGTATAGTCTCAATAATATATGAGCTATACCTCCCATTTTAATTAAAACCAGCATGAAATGTTTTTCCCTTGAAGGAAGAAAAATTAGGAAGAAACCTGTCATTTCTTTTCTACTCCTTTTAAAATTAGGGAACAAGGGTAAGGGTTGACTGATCTTGGTCTTATTCAAGTGCAGTCAGATGCCCATGAGATTTTGCTTGGTCTTCTCCCTCATAGTTTATGATTCTGTTAGTTTTTTTCCATCTGCAGTTTAACCTTCCTGGTGGCCAATAGAATTTACAAAAAGAAAAGGCATATTCTCTTATATTTTTACTCAGTCTGAATGTTGTCTTTTTTAAAAATTGGAAATCAACATGAAGATGTTGCTTTTTTCCACCCTCAGTTTTTGGCTGAGAGCCAAAGTATATCCCAAGACAGCCTGCTGCTGCTGTGTTTCTGGCAGGCAGACAGAGGTCCTGGGAGGCTCCCAAGGAAGCCGGTCTTTTGTGAGCTGTCCAAATCTGACTTTGCAGATGAAAGGGAATGGGATGTTGTGAAGGCCAATGGACTAATTAGTTCTTAGAGCTTCAGATAAACTCCAAATTCCCAGTACTACAGACCTAGTATTGTATGTGCTGCTATAACAGGGAACGTGGGGTAGCATGGGATACTGTTGGGATTCTCTTTAAAATGAGCATAACTCAGAGGCTCATAGAGATTGAACAGAAAAGTACTTCAGAGGCTATCTTATCCAATAGTCTCATTTTATGGCTAAGGAAACTGAGACCCAGAGATGAGGCAACTTGACACCAAGAAAAATAAAATAAGGTTTTAAAACCAGTGTAACAAAATGTATTCAGATCTTTTTTTCTTCCAGATGCTAGACTTTCTTTTGTCTCATAACCTCAGTATTCCATATGTCATTCGACCAGAACAGAATTCAGAGCACTCATGCTCATTATTTTGGACACTAGACACAACCTAAGAGTGATAGCTTTTACTTTTGTTGTCCTGTTCTATTATTGTCTCATTTAGGATTTGTAGCTATTGTTCTTGTTGTCATTTTTCAGTTGTATCTGATGCTCTATGGACTCCATTTGGGGTTTTCTTGGGAAAGACAGTGGAGCAGTTTGCCATTTCCTTCTCCAACTTATTTTACAGATGAGGAAACTGAGGCAGCTAAACTAAAATGGCTAGTGCATGGTCACACAGTGAGGAAGTTTCTGAGGCCTAGAACTCTATCTACTGTGGTACCACCTACCTGCCTCTGGGCTTTTCATGCACTGAAGAAATATGTGATAAAGTGAAAGTAATCTCAGGAGAAAAGTATGAATGGAAAGTTGGCTTAAAAATGATGAGACGACCTCAGACTTGATGAATATGAAGGAGTGAAAAGGTGGAAATGTGAAGGGAGAGACAAAAGAGAAAGCCTTAGAAAATGCTCAAAGCTCAATGTTCAGAAGCAAATATTTCCTAGCCATTATGGCTATAATTTATCATCAAGGAAAATCAAAAATGTCTTAGTTTTTTTTAGCCAATATTACCTTCAAAGTTTATAAGCAATCCAACCTTTTCTTGCATGTTGGACTTTTCTTGCTCTTTTCTAGCTTTCCTGAATTTCTTTTAAAAATCAGAGCATCCACTTCAGTCTCTTTAAGCAGTTTCTCTTTTTCACTCTCACACAAAAAAAAATTTTGTTTGGTTTTTAAAATTTCATTTTTGAGAATGTCCTATTTCTGCTCTCAGACCACTGTCTCCTATATATCATCAAACTATGACATCATACCCTTCCTTTCTCTGAATCCTTTTAAAACTTCTCTAGCCAAATCTAGGGTCCATTAAGCTATCAATTAACAAATATTTATTAAGCATCTACTATGTGCTAGGCATTGTGCTAGTATTGGGGAGACATGTATGAAAATATAGCAATCCCTGCTTTCTAGAAATATATTCTAATGGGGGCTCCTGCAAGTACATTTAAAATACTTGCAATGTAACTATAAAGTCAATAAATACTGACAAAGTTGTTAAATGCAAGGTAATTTGGAAAGAAGCACAGAAGTGGTATCAGGAAAGGTTTCCTGTAGAATGTAGTGTTAGACCCTTTGATCAAGAAGTGTTACTACCAACTAGGTAGTATAATATAATATAATGTCTCCCAAAGAGATATTAAGGAAGGGAAAGGGACCTGTATGTGCAAAAATGTTTGTGGCACCTCTCTTTGTAGTGGCCAGAAACTGGAAACTGAGTGAATACCCATCAGGGGTAGAATGATTGGGTAAATTGTGGTATATGAATGTTATGGAATATTATTATTCTGTAAGAAATGACCAGCAGGATGATTTCAGAGACTATTGGAGAGACTGGCAGGAACTGATGCTGAGTGAAACGAGCAGAACTAGGAGATCACTATACACTTCAACAACAATACTGTATGAGGACCAATTCTGATGGACGTGGCTCTTTTCAGCAATGAGAGGATCCAAATCAGTTCCAATTGATCCAGCTAGAAAGAACACTGGGAAATGAGTGTGGACCACAACATAGCATTTGTACTTTTTCTATTGTTGTTTCCTTGCATTTTTGCTTTTCTTCCCACATTATTTTTACCTTCTTTCTAAATCTGATTTTTCTTGTGCAACAAGATAACTGTATAAATATGCATACTTGTATTGTATTTAATATATAGTTTAACATGTTTAACATGTATGGGACTATCTGCCATCTAGGGGAGGGGGTGAAGGGAAAAAGGGGAAAAGTTGGAACAGAAGTGTTTGCAAGGGTCAATGTTTAAAAATTACCTATGCATATGTCCTGTTAATAAAAAGCTATAATAATTAATAATAATAATAATATATTATGGTGTCAGAACTCTCTCATTTCTAATATAAACTTGATGATTTGTTTATGTGTCCCCAAGTCCCCTTTGACTTTTTCTTCAGTGCCAGCTTCCTCCTGTGTGGTTCAGAATAACCATTCTCTAACCACTTTATTGACTTTTTAAGACATGAAACTATCATTAAGGAAAGTCATGAATTTTTCAGGTGCTCTTGGCAGAGATCATCCTCGGCACATATCGTCCCAAGTGTCTGTCACCTGCTGAGTTCTTAATAAATGCCTGTTGATGGCTTCGTTGATTGATTCGTTGATCAGCAGGCGTCTGAAGCATTAAAGTTCTTTATCACAATGATGTACTTCCATGCCAAGTTTGTGAATCATCTCCTAAACTTTTCATCTAATTTCTCATCGATGACTTCTAGGACAATGCCATTCTATGCATCCTCATCCAAATGTTGTCAACTGAGTTTCTCCCCTTGATGAGATGAATTTCCTCACATAAATATATATGGGGCTCCTGCAACTTATTTCGTCTCCTCTATTTTGAACAAGACATGTCCATCCACACTTAAATACCTTCTTATGCGTCTCTCACTTAGAACTATGAGATCCAACTTGTCCTTTTTCTCTTGACTTTCTAGTTCATTCCCTTAATTAATTCATCCTGTGTACTTATATTATTGCTTGTCTTCCCAGACACCATTTCCCATGAAGGTCTATTGTTCTTTTCTAAATTCATTCTCCTTTCATTGTTCCTTACTTTTTGTTTGTCTGATTTCTGTGGTCAGATTGCTCCCCACTTAGCTTAAAGCCTTCTTTTCTTAGATTTGTCAAGTTCTAGGACGATACTTTTTTTTTTTTAATGATATTGTACTCTATCCCTTATCAAGAGTCAAGCATTACTAGTTTTTCAGTCATGGTTTAGAAATTCAAATTCAGTTATTGAACACCATCTATAGAAAGTTTTTCACTTCTTAGATTTGCCTTTTGTGCTGAATCTCTCCCTTCATTTGATCAAAGTGATGAAAATATGATTTGTGTGCCCCAAATCACTGAGGACAACAGGTAATAAAGCAGCACTGAACATGAAGATAGGGAGATCTGAATTCAAATCTAGCTATTGATACTTAATAGTTGTGCATTTCTAAGCAAGACATTTAACCTCTATCTGCCTCAGTTGTAAAATGGAGATCATAATAGTACGTATCTTCCAGAATAGCTCCCAGAGTATTTTGTTAAGTGCTTTTAAGACCTTAAAAATATTCTATAGATGCTATTTATTTTTATTGTCTTAAGTTTATTTTACTTAGGACTACATAATCCTTTTAGTGAGATATTGTGTCCCTTCAGGGATTATTAGAAGAACGATGGCATGTGGATTACATGGATAAGCAATAATTTTAATATAGTTTTATTGTCTGAGAGTAATGGTCGGGTGTGTGTGTGTGCGTGTGTGTGTGTGTGTGTATGTATGTATGTGTGATGTGTGTGTACTTCTACTGACATTTGGCTGACTTAGTACATCTGACCTTGACCAGAGGAAACCAGATTGAGCATTTTTTTTGCCTTTAGTTAGTTTTCTGATGGATGAGTGCTAGATTTTATGTCAAATGCCTATTTTATTATTTTCTTTTTGTTTTGTTATTTATTTTTTAAGAATGCATATTGCTCCAAAGCATGAAACCAGTAAGTGGTACAGTGGATAGAGAGCCAGACTTGGAGTCAGGAAAACTCATCTTTCTAAGTTCAAATCTGGCCTCAAATACTTAAAAGCTATATGACACTAGAAAACTCCCTTCATCCTGAGTGCCTTAATTTCCTCCTCTATAAAGGATCTAAAGAAGGATATGGCCAACAATTCCAATACCTTAATCACAAAAATCTCAAAAGTATCAGGCAAAATTGAATTGATTAAACAATTAAAAATTGCTTTAAAATAGGAAGAATTTTTATATTTTAAAGAACATACTTCAGTGACTATGAGTAATGTTATTGTATCTGTTGGTTTGGGAAAATCAAATGTTTCAAGAATCATTCAACCAAACAATCAAATCAAATTAGTTGCACTGAAAGTAAAGTGTGGTAAAAAAAAAATCAAAAAGAAAACTAATTCTAATAATTGAGGAAATAATTGCTGCCAAACATAATTAATCATTAGAAAGACCTGGTGACTGGAGGGATAATTACTGATTTTTTTTTACAATGCAGTATAGAATTAGTGAAGTTGGAATAGCAAGAAAGTCAGTTTTTAGACATTGCTTTAAAAATACTGCTAATCATTGCTCTGAAGGGGAAGCACTTCTCAGAAGTATTATAATATAAAGAGGAATATTATATATTAGAAAAAGGCAATTTCTACTGATGGAACTCTTTTTTTTTCATCCAAGCCTATACATCCATTGTTTTTAGGAGAAATCCAAGTGGGCTTGTTGGATCTGGGCATCCACATCCCACTGCCAATCACCTGTTTTTGTTTTTTTGTTTTTTTAACTTTCATTTGGCCTAGAATTCTTCTTCTCATTGCAAGGATGACACATTCTGATAAAGGTATCGGTGTCTTAAACAGAATCATTTCAGACTTATTGCAATTCCCAGGAGAAAGAGTAGAATAATAAGACATTGCACTATGCTGCATATCATAAAAAGTTAAGAAACGAAACAAAAAATATATTTCAGTGTTAGGATTACTAAGTGAGAACTGAGGTTGTCTGGATAGTTACAAGGTGAGAACTCAGGTTGACTTGATAGAGGGGGCAAGCTCATTGGCTGGGGTGGTTCTTCCCAGAAGCCCTTGCATTATCCCACGCCCATTCTCTGGGAGGATAAAAAGAGACAGCAATGGGCGCAGAGGGCAGATCGGCCTGGAGAAGGATAAGAGCTGGAGGAGATACAAGAAGAAGACTCTGAATTGCATCAGGCTTGACGGGGCTCTCTGCAGGAAGGGAAGTCACTTCTTTGGACAAGAGTTAACAGCAACTGCCTGGAGACAACGGTTCGTTACAGGAAGAAGAATCTGTCTGAGAGATTTGAGTAGACACAGCAGATCTCTTCCCAGAGAGCGATCCAGCAGCTTCTGGAGACAACAGCACGCTACATTTGGCGCCCAACGTGGGGCAAGGACTTTTGCTTATCCTGACAAGAGGAGCTAGACCAGACCTTTGCAATTTGGCGCCCGAACAGGGACAGATACGGTCCTGATTCCAGTGGAAAAGCCTCCCATCCAGATCTCAGTCTCTCTGACCCAGAACCGTGAGTAACGAGGAAACTTTGTTAAAGATTAAGTGAGTGTGCTAATAGATAAATAAGGAACTTGTTAAGGACTAAACCAGGAATCTCTTATAGCTGAAATGGGGCAAACACCTTCTGTTCAAGGAAAATGTTTAGAGAGCATCATCAAGGTTATGAAAAGCCAAGGATTGATTATAATTTTAGAGGAGATTACTGAACTTTTAAGAACTGTGAAGGTTATATGTCCTTCTTTTTCTCTGGAAGAAGAATTGGATCCAGATGAATGGGAATTAGTAGGAAAGCAATTAGGTGAACACTACAATTCCAGGCCAAACTCAATTTCCAAAGATACAATTCATATATACAATGTAATCCAATTGGCTTTAAACAATGGTATTCTAAAGGAAGAGATGAAGGAGCAAAATGGGGAAGTGTCAACTAAACTAGGTGAAAAGGATGAATCAGATAACAATGAAGTTAAGTACAATTCTGAGCAACAGGAGCACCTCCCATCTCCTCCCTCAATTAACCCTTCATGGGTGGAGCAAGAAGGAGGAGAGGAAGAGGCAGAAACACAAACAGAATTGCCTGTGAAGCAGCCTAAGCCTATGACAAGATTAGAAAAAGCATTGGTTAAAGCTAAGAGAGAAGGACAGGATATAAGTGATTTTATACATGCATATCCTGTGATTGAAAATATTGATTCTGTAGGTCATAAAATGAGAAGATATGCACCTTTAGATTTGAATAAAATTAAGGATTTGAAAAAAGGTTGTACCCTTTATGGGACTACATCAGCTTATGTCAAAATGTTACTAGATGGTTTGTCTTATGAAGTCCTAACCCCGAATGATTGGAAATCCATAGCAAGGATATGCCTGGAACCTGGAGAAAATTTATTATGGCTTTCGGAATTTCATGAATTATGTAAAATTCAAGTCAGATGCAATTTGGAAATAGGAGTTAACACACAATTCACTTTTGAGCACTTGGCTGGTGAAGGTCGGTATGGAGAGAATTCGGAACAGATTCATTATACCATGACAATATATGAACAAATTGCCAAGGCTGCAATAAAAGCTTGGGGTGTCCTCCCTGGACAGAAAGATCGTGGAGAGGCTTTCACTAAAATAGAGCAAGGTCCCAATGAACCTTTTGCAGATTTTGTGGGACGTTTGCAAACTGCTGTCAAAAGAACTATTGGAGAAAATGCAGCTACAGAAATAATGACCAGACATCTGGCTAAGGAAAATGCCAATGAGATTTGCAAAAGAATTATATGGAGATTAGACAAAGATGCTCCTTTAGAGGAGATCATAAGACGCTGTGCTACAGTGGGAACAAATGCTTTTTACACCCGGACAATGATGAATGTGGAAAGGCAGGGTCCCTCCTGGCAAGGGACTTCTAGAGAAACTCGGCGATGTTTTCAATGTGGAAAAATTGGGCATCTAAGAGCTCAGTGTAGATATGGAGATACAGTGAGAAGACAGGGTGAGAGAAGACCTAAAACTCCATGTCCAAAATGTCACAAGGGCCTCCACTGGGCCTCCGAATGTAGATTGACACAGGGAAATGACAGGTGGGGCCCAGCTTCAGCCCCCCAAGTGGGGCATGATGGCAGCCGAGGTTACATCCAGAGAATTTTAAGACACGATCAATCAGCCAAAAGGCAATCAGATGGAAGAAAGGGATTGAAATTAGGAAAAATAGAGTTGTGTGCAGTAGAGACTACTGAGATACTCCCTGGAGAAGTGAAATCTGTTCCTGTTGAGCCTATGGATCCTTTGCCTCCAGGCACAGTAGGCTTGACCATTTCACCTTCTGAGAGTGCCTACAAAACAGTGTCCATCCATACACTGATGTGGGAGACTGGAGAACGTGTATCTAATATCCCAGTCACTAACACAGGCAGACAACGTGTGATTTATCAACCAGGAGAAGTAGTAGCATCAGGCTTATTGTTACGGACCCCTAATAAGCAACCTAGTGATAGTCGCCTAGATTTTGACTCCAATGAACAAAATCCAGGAATATATTGGACAGCAGCTGTGACAGCTGACCGACCTATGCTTACTATTTATATAAACGGAATACCATTTGAAGGATTGGTAGACACGGGTGCAGATCGTACAGTTATTAGAGGTGCCAATTGGCCCGGTCACTGGCCAAAGATTAAAGCAGACACCTATATGTCTGGGGTGGGAGGATCAATAGCAGCAGAAGTTAGTGCTAGGCCTTTGAGATGGGTATTTGAAGGAGAAACAGGAGCTTTTACTCCTTTTGTGGTTGAAAAAATCCCCATCAATCTGTGGGGAAGAGACATTTTACAGCAGATAGGATTACAAATAAGCACTTCGGCTTTTTAGGCAGGGCTGCTGTTGAAGGCCTACCTGCACTTTCACCAGTTCCTATTCAGTGGAAGACTGATTCACCAGTGTGGGTAGAACAGTGGCCCTTAAGAAGTGATAAAATTCAGGCCTTATTAGACATAGTGCAAGAACAACTTGACCAAGGACACTTGCGGCCTTCTCTAAGTCCTTGGAATTCCCCAGTATTTGTGGTGAAAAAGAAATCTGGAAAATGGAGGATGATAACTGATCTAAGAAGAGTAAATGAACAGATGGAAACTATGGGAACTCTTCAGCCTGGACTTCCATCTCCTACTCAGTTGCCAAGAGAATGGCCTCTATGGGTTATAGACATTAAGGATTGTTTCTATTCTATTCCTCTAGATAAGGAGGATATGAAAAGATTTGCTTTTTCAGTGCCTAGTGTTAATTTGGCTGAGCCTTATAAAAGATATGAATGGACAGTTTTGCCACAGGGAATGAAAAACAGCCCTACTATGTGCCAAATGTATGTTGCAGCTGCTCTTGCTCCAGTAAGAAAAGCCTTTCCAAAAGTAATATTGTTACATTATATGGATGATATTTTGGGATGTGCACCTGAGGAACAAATGTTAGAGGCATGTCTACAAAGGACCATGGAAACATTAAAGTACTACAAACTGCATATAGCTACAGAAAAAATTCAAAGACATGCTCCTTTTCAATATTTAGGATATGAAGTATATCCTAAGGTGCTTACAGTACAAAAACTCTCCTTAAGAACAGAGAAGTTGAACACCTTAAATGACTTTCAAAAATTAATAGGAGATATCCAATGGATGCGTCCAGTGTTAGGCTTAACTACCAATCAACTACAACCTCTATATGATATTTTAAGGGGAGACAGTGCTTTAAATTCACCACGCCAGCTTACAAAAGAAGCACAAAAGGCTTTGAGAGAAGTTGAACTGGCTTTATCCAACGTGGTTGAAAGAGTCACTCAAAAACCCTTGGAAATATCAGTTTTTGCTACAAAAGAGGCACCCACAGCAGTCCTTCACCAAGGAGACAGAGTGATTGAGTGGGTGAACCTCCCAGCACAACCAGAACAAAGCCTTACACCTTACCCAGTGCTTGTGGCTAGGATTTTATTAAAGGCTATTAAGAGAGTAACACAATTATCTGGGATAAGTCCTGAAAAAATATACACATTCTATACTAACGCACAGATTAATGTATGCTGTGAGACCATCCCAGAATGGCAAATTTTATTAGCCACCGCTCCAAATTTTGCACATGGATCTCCATTAAAGATTACCCGGCTACTACATAATTGGCGATGGATTTTTGAAGAAAAGGTTTCTAAGGTTCCTCTTAAAGGACCAACAATCTTTACAGATGCCTCCAAAGAAAATATTTGTGCCATATACTCTCATGATTTAACCATAAAGAGAGTAATCAGGACTCCTTTTCAATCCACTCAACAGAATGAATTATTTGCTATCATGCTAGCTCTCACTTATTACCCAGGAGACGTAAATATAATTACTGATTCAGCCTATTCAGTAGGTGTAGTACAAAGAATTGCCACAGCCCAAATAAAATTTGCAGCCTCCAATATTTATCAGCTCTTTAAGGAACTTCAAGAGCAAGTGAGAAAACATCCAGGCAAGATTTATATCCTGCATGTCCACTCACATAGTGGACTTCCAGGTCCCATTTTTGATGGAAATTCAAAGGCAGATAGCCTTCTAACCATGTTAGCCAGTAGTCCTTTATTTCAGGAAGCACAAGAATCTCATTCTAAATATCATCAGGCTGCTCGAGCTTTACGTTTACAATTTGGAATCACAAGAGAGGAAGCTAGGAGCATAGTAAAAAGCTGTACAGCTTGTCTTCCTTTCCATGCTCCTACACTCCCTCCAGGGAAGAATCCTCGTGGTTTGAGACCCAATGAAATCTGGCAAATGGATGTGACCCATTATAAATCTTTTGGTCGTCTATCTTTTATTCATGTCGTGGTAGACACCTTTTCAGGATTCACATTTGCAATGCCAGCAGCAAAAGAGACAGCCCGAGTGGTCACTGAATTCCTTATACAGGCTTTTGCAATTATGGGTGTGCCACAAGCAATAAAAACAGACAATGGACCTGCATATACGTCCAAACATTTTACACACTTTTGTGCACAGTATAAGATTTTACATACCACGGGCATACCCTTTAATCCTCAAGGGCAGGCAATAGTAGAGAGAAGAAACAGAGATATTAAGACACTCCTCCAAAAACAAAAGAAAGGGGGAGCCACAGGTAGCCCTAGGGAACTTCTAAATTTAGTTCTCTATACCATTAATTTTCTAATTTTTGACAAAGATGCACTGGCTCCAGCAGACAGATTTTATAACCCACCAGAAGGGCAGTGTCCAGTGAGAGCATCTCCACTGTCCTTAGATAATCGCCAGGTGATGTGGAGAGATCCAGAAAGTGGTGAATGGAAGGGACCAGATAGGTTAACTGCCTGGGGGAGAGGGTTTGCTTGTATTTCTTCAGCAGGAGAAGGAATCAGATGGGTGCCAACGAGTCATATTCGCCTTGTCCATCAGAGAGAGACAGAAAAAGAGAAAGACCTCAAAATAAAGGAGAAGATCTAAGAAACATCTGACACTGAAAGAGCATGGATAATAAGAAGACTGTTAAAGAACTTAAAAACCAGCAGGAATCATTGGACTTCCTCACACAAGATGAGAATAATGGACAATGGACTTATGGACATTTATAAATTTTCAATTTATGATTATGATTATGTTATATACTTCTAGCATGTGTTATGTTACTATGTTACTATGTGCTTATGTAATTTATGTAATTATCTGTAATACTTCCCATATTGATGGATTTATGTTTCAAGGTCATTTATGTAATTATCTGTAATACTTCTCATATTGATGGATTTATGTTTCAAGGTCATGATTGTCCTATGTTCTAAATCAAAAGAAAGGGGGAGATGTTAGGATTACTAAGTGAGAACTGAGGTTGTCTGGATAGTTACAAGGTGAGAACTCAGGTTGACTTGATAGAGGGGGCAAGCTCATTGGCTGGGGTGGTTCTTCCCAGAAGCCCTTGCATTATCCCACGCCCATTCTCTGGGAGGATAAAAAGAGACAGCAATGGGCGCAGAGGGCAGATCGGCCTGGAGAAGGATAAGAGCTGGAGGAGATACAAGAAGAAGACTCTGAATTGCATCAGGCTTGACGGGGCTCTCTGCAGGAAGGGAAGTCACTTCTTTGGACAAGAGTTAACAGCAACTGCCTGGAGACAACGGTTCGTTACAGGAAGAAGAATCTGTCTGAGAGATTTGAGTAGACACAGCAGATCTCTTCCCAGAGAGCGATCCAGCAGCTTCTGGAGACAACAGCACGCTACATTTCAGTGGCCTGGAAATTTACCTGATTTAAACTCCATAAGAAATCTTTGTGGATGATTAAAGTTAGCCTTGCAGAAATGGACTGTTCCTTGAAGGAACCCTTAATATCCCATGTGATATCTAGTTTCATGATGAATAATTACACAATAAGAGTCAAAATGTTGTAAACACAATACCAAATCATATTTAACAAATAATTGTAGCCAAAAGTCATATTACAGATGAAAAGTTGTTTTTAAAAGCTGTAGAAAGTAGAAAGGTTTATTGTATGTCAATAATTTCCATTTTTATATTGTCCCAGTTACACTGCATATTTTTTCAGGTAATTATCATCAGGTCTGCAGTTCTCAGGTGGATCACTATCATATAACTGACAGTGGTTGTAACTGATGCTTCCTTACTCCTCAGTAGGGAGCCATCTATTTCCACTACCTTCTTCCTTTGAATATTGTTGCACACTTCTCAACCAATGACATCTATTGATCATCTTTCCTTGTAGCCAGGAAGCTGGATCTCCCAAAGGTGATCCAAGTTATGCTTGCATACATAAAAATAAAACCCCCAAAATTCCCTAAAATATCAAAGGCTCTTTCTTCCTTGACAACTCCCATATTTTTAATGAATGTAAGAGTAATTGCTGCAATTATAAGATTCCACAAAAAATATGTATAACAACATGGAGATTGGATTCATTTCGGATTCATTGAAGGTGGTTTATATTTACCAAATATTGGTAAATTGATTATGATTATAAGTGGTTATAAAATCATGCAGAGTATGATAATCATTCCCTAAAAAAGGAAGGAAAAAAATAACTAGGATGAGGCAATCAGGATTACAAACCAGTTGTGTTATAGCCCATTACCCTAGCAATTCCTCTGAATTTTGAGGTCCTCCTCCAGTCCTGCAACAGGGTTTTCTACATTTTTGCCCATTCCTGTGTAACCGCTGCTAATAGTGTTTTCACTATGGAGTCTCTCTCCTGGGTCCAGTGGTGGGGCTACTATACTTCCAGTGTATCATTGCCCTGTCATGAAGACAAGGTTTTTGACTTCTGCTATACCTCCTCCTATAACCAGTCCTTTGCTAAAGACAAGAAACTTCTGAGAGGCTGTGTGCAAATAAGCATGCTATTGCATTGTTGGTGGAGCTGTGAATTGGTTCAAACGTTCCAGAAATCAATTTGGAATGATGCACAAGATGTTACAAGATGTACATGATCTAAGGCCTTGGAGATCCCTATATTCCAAAAACATAAAAAGAAAAAAAAGAAGAAGAAGAAAAGGTATTATATGTGAAGAGATGTTTATAGTAGCTTGGGTGGGTGAGGAAGTCCAGAAATTGAGGGAATGGCCATCAGTTAGGGAATAGTTGAATAAACAATGTTATATAAATAAATGATAAAAAAAGGGCAATTTCAGTCAAACCTAAGAAGATTTGTGTGGGGCAGAGTGAAAGCAAGCAGAATTAGAAGAATAATTTATACTATGTGTATATTATCATTATAGAATATTATTAACATGAATAATTTTCAAAGACTTAAGAACTTTGACCAACTAAATGATGCACCATATCCTAAAGGACTAGTAAGGAAGAATAATGCCCTCAGCATGACAGAGAGATGAACTAACATGCAGGAGGAGAAATTCTTCCTAGAGGAGATGGGATCTGAATTTAAATCTTTCCTCTGACACTTATACATTTATACACTTACGGTGTGACCCTTGGAAATCCATTTGATCTCTTTTGGCCTCACTTTCCACATCTGTAAAGTGGGTTTAACACTGCAACCTATTCCACCAGCTTTTTGGAGGGACCAAGTAAGATAACAAACATAAAGGGCTTCACAGAAGTTAAAGCTATGTAAACATAAGGAGAGAAGGAAGAAGGGAAGGAAGAAGGGAGGGAGAAACCAGGAGCAAAGGGTGGAGATAGGGGGTGGAATGGCAAGATCAGGTTGCAGCAAGTAGGCCAGAGGCTCATATTAAATGTTAGGTGGTTGAAAGAGAGAGAGAGAGAGAGAGAGAAAGAGACAGAGAGAGAGAGAGAGAGAAAGAGAGAGAGAGAAGCTTGACTTACATTCCCTCCTCTGATTGAATATTAAAGCCCAATCACTGGCTTCTTGGGCATAGTGAGAGCTTAAACCCATTGATTTTACTTTCTTGTTCCCTTGAGCATGGCAGATACTGGTCTGAATGTTCTTAGAGGAAAAACCCCAGAAAGGCTGGAACCTGTTTTTGTTTGTTTTTTTGTTTGTTTGTTTGTTTTCTTCACCCTGTGCAATGGAGCTTCCAGTCCCTTGGTAGCCTGCAGACTTATGAGTAGATTGCTTTCCCGCATGGGCCATCTTTGCTTAAAATATGGGTCACAGTGCCCTGCCCACCTGATCTCGGCCCGGCAGATGCTGCTGACACGGCGATCCAGCGGTGAGCATCATCTCACAGAGACTGCTGGTTCAGCCCTTCCGGAACTGGCTGTGGCTTTCAGTAACCAGAGCTAAGTTATTGTTAGCAAGAAAGAGCAGAGAATGTTTAGTCTGCTGCCGCCCGCAAGAGGATTTTGAGTTAGGAGCAATACTAGACTCCCTGCTCAATGGCTAGACTGTCTTGATGGGACCACCCTCCTCTCTGGATAAGCAGATTGAAAAAATACATTTGGGGATCATCCATGATGGGCCAGAAGAGACCTTTGTGATCTTTTAGCCAAACACACATGGCCTTGTTGGTAGCAAACAGCAGGGTTGGAGCTGGAACCGGGACTCGAATTTGAATCAAGGTTCTTTCTCGGATCTAGAATTCTGGTTCCTTTGTACAGCACTGCAGCTGGAACAATGGGCTACAATCCTGGTACCCATATAAACTGTTTAAAAGGAATCAAAACACACATACACACACACACACATATATACATATATATACACACATACACCATATACATCTACATACATGTACTATATATATACACACATACACTATATATGTATGTATATGTATGTGTATATGTATGTATGTGTATATGTATATGTGTGTGTATACACACACACACACACACACACACACACACACACACATATTCCAGCTCATGGGTTATTTGACGTAGTGTTTCAGATGAGAAGTTCTGAATTGCGATTCTAACTTTTCGCCTTCTCTGGGTACTCCCCTGGACTTTAAATGAGGGCATTAGACTGGAGGAGGTCAGAATCCCTCCAACTGCAATCCTGCTATAATGCCTGGTGGAGGTTATTTTTTAACAGGCGCCTTCTCTTAGATTACAAATGGACCCTTTCACTTGGACTCCCAGGAAGCAGACCCTAGGGAGAAAAGACTAGTCTTTCAGTGAACCACCCACACTTGCTATTTCACTGCTGGGGCTCAAATACAATGAGGTCATTTACTTTCTAATTTCCAACTGTCCTCAAATGAGCTGAAAATCTCAGTCTACAAATGGACTCCTTCCCACTGGGCAGTCTGATAACACTTGTCTAACCCTCGCCATCTGTCCCACGGAAGGCACGCAGCGTCCATCCTGGTCTTGGGTACAGTCCGGGCTGATGTCCAGGAGAGGGAGGATCAAACAATGGACAAGCTCTTATTAAGCACCTCCTGTGTGTCGGGCGTGGTGCAAAGTGCTGGGGATGTGTGTACACAGAAGAAAAGAAAAAGAAACAATCCCTACTTGCAAGAAACTTGCCTCAAATGAAAAAGTAAACATTTTTGTTAAGACCAACTAGGAGAGGGAAAGTAGCAACAATCTTAAGCTTCAAAACAAAACAAGTTTTTCTCTATTTGAAAGAAAGGCAACATGAAAAAAACAAAATATCTTCTTGTGTAGGAACTGCAACATTGAGTAAGAAATGATCCACAGGAACTCGAATGCAGATGTAAACACATATAAGTCACAAATAAGAATGCATGTGTAAAAATGTAAATGAATAAGTCATTTATAAATCCAGAGACTGTATGAATGTTCATATATTAGTCACCATCAGTCCATAGAATGTACATACATGTCTATGTAAATAGATGTAAGTCACATCAGAGAACACACATGCAGACATATGTAAATATATGTCACACATAAGCCCAAAGAACATACATGTATATATGCATATAAATATGTAAGCCACTTATGAATCCAAAGACCATATGAACATGCATATATTAGTCACCATAAATCCATAGAATATGCAGACATGCCTATGGAAATACATGTAAGTCACATCATAGAACACATATGCAGATATACATACATATATGTCATATACAAGCCCAAATAACAGACATGTATACATATGTAAATGTATAAGCCACTTATGAATTCATAGACCATATGAGCATGCATATATTAGTCACCATAAGTCCATAGAATTGCACACAGGCATATGGAAATACATATAAGTCAATCATAGAATACACATGCAGACATATGTAAATATATGTCATACATAAGCCCAAAGAACATACATGTATATATGCATATAAATGTGTAAGCCATTTATGAATCCAGAGACCCTATGAGCATGCATATATTAGTCACCATAAATCCATAGAATATGCAGACATGCCTATGGAAATACATGTAAGTCACATCATAGAACACACATGCAGATATATGTACATATGTCATATACAAGTCCAAAGAACACACATGTATATATATATATATATATATATATATATAAATGTATAAGCGAGTTATGCATTCATAGACCATATGAGCATGCATATATTAGCCACCATAAGTCCATAGAACATGCAGACATGCATATGGAAATACATATAAGTCAACCATAGAATACACATGCAGGCATATGTAAATATGTCATATATAAACCCAAAGAACATACATGTATACATATAGCCACAGAATACACATATAGTCAGTGTAAATATGCAAGACACACATAAGTTTACAGAACACACACGTGCATATAAAATGTATAAGCCACATATAAATCCACTGAACATAATATATGTATATGTAAGCTACAATAAGTCCTATATATATATATATATATATATATACTACAATACAAGTCCACAAAACATATATGTGTATGTATACATGGGCATGTGTGTTTTATATAGTGGGCAAATATGTATCCTGGATAGAAAATAAAGAAATACAAAAACGCACAAAGTACTAAAAGACAAGAAGAGTGGGATGGACAGCAGCAGGAAGAAGAGAAGAAAACACTGATAACTTTTTTTTTTTTTTATCTCCTTATCTTAGGCAATCTCAAAAGCACATGTAGATCGAGGCAGGACTAGGTCCCATGCACGTATGGCATGTACTGGCTCATCCAAATGAGGTTTTTCTGGGGGCAGAGTTCTTATATCTCATCCTCTCTCCCCTGAGTAGCTCCTCAGTACAGCTCAGCATGTCCCATCAGTCTACAGAATGGAGCACTTACTTGTGTGTTTTATTCTTACTGACTCAGGCATTATTTGCAGAATTTGAAGTGGGAGAGGCAGGGAAGCTTGTCTTCAGCCATTGCAGGGTTAACAAAAATAATGCCTCAAATTTCCCCAAATTGGCCACCTAAAATACTTGTTCCTGAGTGTTATTCTATCGGGCCACAGGACAAAGAATGGCCAGCTGGCAAAAAGACTGGGAGGACTTCTCGTGGGCAGGAGCAAGTCATTAGTTGTTATCAACTAGATATTAAGGAGGTTCTCATTCTATGAGAACTTTCCTATTGCTTTGATGAAGACCCTCTTGTTTCTTGGAATTGGGGCAATATAGCATGGCATCACTACTTTTATTATAGTGTCCTAGGCCTGAGAGAATTGGTCTCAGGGTGGGAAGGACCTGGGTTCAAATGCTATTCTTGACACATTCTAGTTGCATGATTGTGGAGAAGTCTCTGTCCCCTCAGTGTGCCCAGAGTGGAACTCTGAGACTAAAAATTTATAGCTGAATTGCTGATTTGTACCAAGAAGGGGATTTCCACACTGGGAAGTCACCACAATGATTAAATCACCCTCCACCTGCCTCTGCCAATTATAGGGCTCGCCCAGCTAGCTACACAGCTGTCTGTAGTTGCTATAAATGGGCACTGGGACATTCAGATCAGTTTTCCCGGTTGTTTGGTTTCCCCAACAACCCTAAGATTTCATCTCTCCCTTACATTGGCAGAGGAGAAAATATCAGCTCTGAGGCATTATTAAGTCCTTCATTCAGAATCATTTTGCAAGTCAAGGCAAGGTTAGAATCAGAAAAGACAGACAGAGAGTTCCTAGCTCAATGCTTTGCCCATGGGGAGAACTCCCTGCTTTCCCCTTCTTGACCTGCAGGCATTGGACATCACACACACACACACACACACACACACACACACACACACACACACAAAGATGGTGAGTCTGATTGTTTCATCCTTGTGGGTACAATTTAAAACATCTTAACCTGATGTCCCAAAGGAACCATGGATGAAATAAATGAGGTTCATGGACTTGGTTATGGACAAATTAGATGTTTTGAAAAGTTTGTTTTTAAAATAAATTTTATTGAAATTGTAATATCACCAGAATTTTTCTCAGTAGTCTTCCCCATATTCTTCTCAGAGAGATACCCCTTAGAACAACTTATATTTTTTAAAGAGAAAGAAGAAAAAAAAATAAATCAGCAAATACTCTCAATACATTAAAGAAATCTAAAAATATCTATGCTGTGCTATTCCTCACACTGAAGTGTGTGTGTGTGTGTGTGTGTGTGTGTGTGTGTGTGTGTGTGTGTGTGTGTAGGGATGTCTTCTCATTTAAAACTTCTTCTAAAACATTTTTATTCTTTGTAATTTTGAAACATTTGCTTCTCATTGTTTAGTGGGTTCTTTCCATTTACATTATTGTCTTCGTTGCATATATTATTTCCATGGCTCTGTTTACTATACTCTGCATGGAAATATACAGATTAAATATATATTTCAATATAATTGGTTTCCGTTGAAATCTCATCATTACATTTAAAATCTTTCAAAGAAAATTCTGAGAAGTGGTTCATTGGTACTTACACACTATCTAAGGAGCTCACAACCTAAAAATAAAATTGAGAACCCCAGGACTGAATAATGCTTCAGAGTTGTCCAAATCCCATCTGTGGAAGGTAGAATGATTCTCTCCTTTGTAGGCAAATCTCACCTCCACCAAAAGAAACCCAATGGGATGAAAGTGAATATGCACAAAATGCATCATAGGATCACAGATTTCATGCTGCACCTGATAAGTTGGATTAGGGAAAGGATTCCCATAAACCCGAGGACAAGAAAAAGAAAGGGGGCTAGATCTGTCAATGGGTTTTTTTTTTTCCAAACTGGAGACTTCACATATTCATTTGATAATGACATTAGACTAATAACAATTCTGCATTTTGTTCTCACAGGACCACATCTTGAAAACTTCATTTGTTTCTGGGTGCCATATTTTAGGAAAGACTTTGAGAAACTCGAGTCTGAAAGATGATGGTCAGTGTTCATTAAAGAAGGGAAAGTCTGACCATTCCAAGGATCTGTTCATGGAATTGGAGTAGATTAAAATGGAAAAATATAAGCTCAAAGCTATATGTCTGGAAGATTGTGAAGGGCTCTATGCGCGTGAAGAATTTGGCTTTTTTCTATTTAGTTCCAGAAGGAAGGAGTTGGAGCAAAAACAAGGGGGAAGTTCAGAAAGGCCAGTTTGGGCTACATAGAAGGGAGACCTTCCTAACCAGAAAGACTTCCCAAAGTTAGGGAGGGCTACTTAAGGAGGAGAGGGATTTCCTCTTGCTACAAATGTTCAAGGAGAAGCCAGATGATTTCAGAACCCCAATTTTATACAAGGACTATTCTAGTTGACCCATCTCATCTCTAAGGATTCTTCCAACTCTGTCATTCTGGAATATAAATGAAGTGAGCAAATTTCAATTACCTAGTGCTACTTTTAGCACCTTCCTTCCCCTTTTAAACACAGAACCATGAGGTCATCAATATACAGAGCTTTTAGGAAAGAACTCTTTTGGTGAAAGGTCCGCATCTTCTCCACAGCTTAATTACCTGGTTGCACTAAGTTAAATGATCAGCCTGGGATCACATAACCAATATGGTAGAACCTGAACTCATGTCTTCTCAACTCTAAGGTCAGCCCTCTATATACCATGCCATGCTTCATCTCAGCTCCTTAAAATGAATGCCGGTGTAAATGCTAAAAAGGAGATTGGTTTGGAAGGGAAAAAATAAAAGCAAAACAACATGACTCTAGCAAGAAATGAAATAAAGAAGTCTTCTTTTTTTTCTCATTTGAAATGATATTGAACATAAAAGCATCGTATCAATCCTTGGGGAAATTTATTAGAAATTTACTACGAGAGGGTTGAGAAATAAGCTAGAAGATGAACCAAATTCCACTGCAAAGTTGTGCAAGATGTACCGGGAAAATGTTTGGACAGCTCTGTGGATTTCCTGTGGTTTTAGGCACAGGACCCCTAAGTCTGTGAGTCTTTTGGAGCTAATTCCTCACTTTATGAAAGAAACACAAATGGTTGAAATCTTGAATTAAAATGAGAGAGCCAACAGGAAAGCTTCTTAGGTGGATTCTGCCAAGTAGATAAACTGAGGACCCAACACAAATTAATAGGGGAGAAATTAGGCAAATGGAAAGCAGACTCCACCAGACCACATTCTATATTTGAAGGAAAAGGAGAAATTATCTGAGAGAAGAGTGATTTCTAAATCCTGTGAGTCAGTACCTGTGCTTTTGCCTTTCTAAAGGAATGCTCTTCACTATTCCCCCTCCCTCACACACACTTTGACACCGTAGAAGTCAATGTGTCCCTGGCAGTATCACAAATACTATGGTGCAGTTGTTCAGTCTTAGATCAAATTTATGAGAGGACAAAGGAAGTGCACAGGATTCAGAGATTGTGACTTGATTAGAGCAAAGGAGATAATCTTAGAGGCTTGTCTGAGGTTAAAGACTTGACTATGGTCACATAGTTAATAAATGAAAGATGGTATTTGAGCCCAGATCTTCTTGCTTAATGGAAATATCCAATAGGAATCAGAATGGGTATGTTAATACATAATGACTTTCCTCCTTCGTTCCTTCCTTTTTTCCTTCCTTCCTTCCTTCTTTCCTTCCTTCCTTCCTTCCTTCCTTCCTTCCTTCCTTCCTTCCTTCCTTCCTTCCTTCCTTCCTTCCTTCCTTCCTTCCTTCCTTCCTTCCTTCCTTCCTTCCTTCCTTCCTTCCTTCCTTCTTTCCTTCCTTCCTTCCTTCCTTCCTTCTTTCCTTCCTTCCTTCCTTCCTTCCTTCTTTCCTTCCTTCCTTCCTTCCTTCCTTCTTTCCTTCCTTCCTTCCTTCCTTCCTTCCTCCCTTCCTTCCTTCCTTCCTTCCTTTCTTCCTTCCTTTCTCCCTTCCTCCCTTCCTCCCTTCCTCCCTTCCTCTCTCTCACCTTTCCCCTCTTCCCTTCCTCCCTCTCCCCCTTCCTTCTTCCCTTTCTTTCCACCTTCCCTCCTTCCCTTCATTCTTTCTTTTTCCTCTTTCACTCCTTCCATCTTTATTATTATTATTATTATTATAGCTTTTTATTTGTAAACCATATGCATGGGTAGTTTTTCAACAATGACCCTTGCAAAACAATCTGTTCCAACTTTTCCCCTCCTTTCTCCCACTTTCTCCCCTAAATGGCAAGTAGTCCAATACATGTTAAATATGTTAAAGTATGTGTTAAATCCAATACATGTATACATATTTATATAGTTATCTTGATGCACAAGAAAAATTAGATCTAGAAAGAAAAAAAAAACTTGAGAAGGAAAACAAAATGCAAACAAACAACAACAGAAAGTGAAAATGCTATGTTATGGTCTACACTCATTGCCCATAGTTCTCTCTCTGGGTGTAGCTGATTCTTGAAACTGGTTTGAATCATCTCATTGTTGAAGAGAGCCATGTCCATCAGAGTTGATCATTCTATAATCTTGTTGCTGTGTATAATGATTTCCTAGTTCTTCTCATTTCAGTTAGCATCAGGTCCTGTCTCCCCAAGCCTCTCTGAAATCATCCTGTTGTTCATTTCTTACAGAGCAATAATATTCCATAACACTCACATACAATAATTTATTCAGCCATTCTCCAGTTGATGGCCATCCACTCACTTTCCAGTTTCTTACCATTACAAAAAGGGCTGCCACAAACATTCTTGTACATGTGGGTCTCTCTCCCTCCTTTAAGATCTCTTTGGGATATAAGCCCAGTAGTAACACTGATGGATCAAAGGGTATGCACAGTTTGATAACTTTTTGAGCATCCCCAGAATGGTTGGATTCTTTTACAATTCCACCAACAATGTATCAGTGTCCCGGTTTTCCCACATCCCCTCCAACATTCATCATCATCTTTTCCTGTCATCTTAGCCAATCTGAGAGGTGCGTTCCCTCCTTCCATCTTGCTCTCTTTTTCTCATTCTTTCTTTGGTGCAGTTTACTTAGTAATTAAGATTGAACTGAATGAATTTTCTCTTCATTCAATTAGTATTACAGCTTCTCTAAGCATCCTAACCATAGCACCTATTTGCATGGGTTGAACTTCTCTAAGAAATTCTGGTTGTCAATACCTTCACTTTTGTCTTTTTCTGTGTTCCCCACAAGCTGACAGCTTATCTGTGAATCCCCATTAAAGTTGGTGTTCAGAGCAGAGCTCAATTAGCCTCACGAGTTTTTGTCTCCTACTTAGCTGAATGTATAAGAAAAATGTCAAGGGCAATCATATTATTCTTCCTCTTGTCATTAAAAGCCAAATGAACAGTACCTGGATATAAGATTTATTTGCCCTAAAATTGGAAACTCAAGTAGTTCACAATAAACTTGGATACAAATAGATATTTTTGAGATGTCATTTAAACATTCTAGGGGATCATTTTAGGAAATATAGTGTCAGGTTTCGCACATTTAAGAAAAGAAACAGGACAGCCAAAGTTTAGACTGTCTAGTTTTTGTGAGTTTGTCATAGTCTTGGCAATTTCTAAAACATGTATTTTAGTTTTTTCTTGACATTCTCTTTCTCATTATTTCTTTTTGGATGCTAGGATCAAGTACTGCTCTGTCTGGGAAATAGACAAGCCAATGCATTTGGATAGAATGATAGACTGTTTGGGTATATTTAAAATTATCATAGTGATCATCATAATAGCTTAACATTTTTATTCAATTCTGTGAGTATTTGAGGAGTGTTTATTTCATACAAGGGACTCTGCCAGGTGAAAATAATTCAAAACAAAAAGAAAGATAAATAGAAAAGAAAAGAAAAAGAAACAGTTTCTCTTCTCAAGGATAGGGCTTAGAATGATAGAATTAATGCTACAAGACCCCATATAGTCAACAGGCCATTATTTTCATTTTACAGATAAGAATCAGGATCAGTAAGTGGCTTTATAAAGGTAGTGACTGGTAGAGATGGAATCCAACTCCAGGCTCCAAATCCAAGGTTCTTTGTTTGTTTGTTTGTTTTTTTACTATACAATGCTCTTTTTTGGCTTAAAATCACTTTTACATATTATTTATTTTGATTTTTATGATACTTCATTATCATCACTGTCATCATAATCACCATCATCTACATTAACATTTTGGGGGCATTTTAATATTTATAAATCCTTTTGATGTTTTATTTTCCTCTTTTGATCCTTGAAACTACCCAGTGAGTTTATTATTATTGTTGTTGTTGTTGTTGTTGTTATCTTAGCAATAAGGATACGGGCTGAGAGTAAGTGGGTTACCCAGAGTCATAGAACTAGTAAATAGCCAGAGCAAGATCTGAATGAATTCAGGACTTCCTGATTGAAACTATTACATTCTATGCCCTAAAATACTGAGCTTCTATTAGGAAGGAGGCAGCAGAAAACATGGGATCAACACTGGCAAAGATTTAGCAATCATCCACTGATGTAAACGATTTTATAGATGAAGAAACTAAGGCTCGGAGAGTTTCCTGGCTTGCCCCAAGTTAGTCAGGTAATAATAACAATGGAAGAATCCAAGCACAGTGAAGGAGAATGTGCCCTGGCTTTGGGGCAGTGGATGACGTGGATCCAAAGCTTGGCTCTGTTGTTTACTACCTGTCATCCTTTATTATAAGAGGGCTACATTAGACCTGAGGCACCAAACACATGGCCATGAGCCAAACTCATGTGGCTGCAAATGGAAATGATCCCTGATTAAGATAGAATCTGGAAATATTTAACATAATACATAAAAATCTAGTAAAATATAAATAACATTACATTTTAAAAGTAAGCCAATCTATGGCCCACAGAGAGTTTTATGTATGATTTAGTAGCCCTATTTTTCGTATATGAAATAAACTTTATAACCCCTTTTAGGGCAGCTAAGTGGCACTATTGATAGAGTGCTGAGTCTAGAGTTAAGAAGAGCTGTGTTCAAATCCAGCCTTAAACACTTGCTATCTGCATGACTCTGGACAAGTCCCTTAACCCTGTTCCTCATCTATAAAAATGAGCTCTACACTATCTTTGCTAAGAAAATCCCAAAGTGTTGGACATGACTAAAAAGTAGCTCAATGATATGGTCCCTTTTAGCTCTTGTCCCCAACCTATCTCTCTTGACATTCCCACACAAGTATACACACATGGGCACAAACACACTCTACCAAGAGACTCAGCTATTGGATCATAAAATTATAGATAATGAACTAGAAAAGACATTAGAATTGTTAGTCCCAGAGCCCTTATTTTATGGATGATGTTGAATATGAAATCCATAAGTTTACAAAGGAAGTTACTTCTATTGCACTAGAGCTATTAGGGGTTTTAGGTGACATAACTCAAGATCAACATGTTTGAGCCAGGATTTGAATACAGGACATCCTGATCTCAAGTCCAAAGTCCTATTGTAGAGAGTTCCTTCCTAAGAAACTCTCTGATCTTACGGACTCTGTTAGCTATCATAAGAAGAACTATACTGAAGTTCTTTGATTCCTGGTTCATCACACTTTCTACTCTCTCATGTCATCCACTACTTTATAATGAAAGACTTGAAGCAGAGAGACATTGAGTCACCTTGGTTGGAACTCTGACCTTGACCTTGACTAGGTAACTTAAGCTTTTGGGAATTGTTCTGTCTAAAATGAGGGGTTGGGTATTTAAGGTTCTAGCTTGTCAGTTAGAACCCTATGGTATTGTCAAGGATCATAAAACTAGCAAATGGAAAAGCTGGGATTTGAAGCCAGGTCCTCTGACTTCAAGCCCTTTGCTCTTTTCTCCAGCATACTGACTTAGATTGAAAGTGATTAGAGGCCAGATGCATAAAATTGGTGCTAACTTATTTTCATTTGACTGTCTAGATCTGATATCCTCTTCCAATTGATCTTTTTCTTTTTAAATGTAGCAGGGATATTAGGCAATTTTGGTCTGTCTTGAAATGTACAATTGGAAAAGAACCTGACACTGGCTGATTGCTGCTTTAAGCAAAATGACCAATTATTTATGTTCACTTTGGTTACATTCAATAGTTTTTCTGCCTTAGGCAATTGTCCATTTTCTTTCCCAAAAACTTTGTCCCAAAGTTTCTCATTCACCTAAAAGTTTAATTGCTTATAAGAAAGAAAAATTGCTTTCACCTTCTTCTATCCCACTTCCATTTCTACAATAGCAATTGGGCTAAAGGAAAATCATGTATAAAACTCTGGGGGTACCAAATTCCTGGGTACCCATTAATGATTAGAACTCACAAATCATAACATTGACGCTTTCTGAATCAATTTCAGAATTATTATGGTTCTCAGAGGCCATATATTTCAGTCATGTCTGAATGAAAACATCCCCCACAGCATACCTATGAAAGAAATTATTATTTTCCTATTAATAATCAGTTACTAAATTAGGATTAAGGTTTTTCTTTTCTATTTCATCATTCAGGGACAAGCCCTGATGGTCATTTAGCCAATCTCTGAAGGATACAGCTGAGGGATGAAATTAATCTAATCTTTGGGGTACAGTTTCCATAACCTTGGACAGACTCCACACAATTACAAGAACTTATTTCTGTTTATAATATAAACAGAACAATCTACGTACATTTCAGTACTAGGCCTGTGTCATTGTACTCTCTATTAGAGTCCAGGAAAACTCAGACAGAATGATCTGGATCCAGATGGATTCCTTTGTCTAGATTATTGGAGGTGGTTGAGTCTCATGATCAAAGGACATTCTCAGCAGGAGGAGTTGAATACTTTTAGCCCACTTCATTATTTGAAAATTCAACTCCTTCATAAAACAAGGTTGATTTTTACCTGCCAGGGTATTATTTTATAAAGATATTTAAGCATTCAGGAATTCCCAGGGCTTTATCTTTGGTTAGCAAGAGAAACCACTGACCATCAATTTATTATCGTCTAGACTAATTAATAAATTTATTATTAATTACGCAGAAACCTGTCTCTTGGACTTTTCATTCATTACATTTGAAAAGTGGCCATATGGGCTCGGTGGGGACTCAATGCCTTTCAACTTGGCCCATTCTGCTTTTAAACAATTCTGTTAGGTAGTATTTCCTTACAGCAAATCTAACAGGGTCTTTGGTGGTGAGTTTTTCTTCCTAGTAGTCTTCAAGCAACCTTTTATTGAGAATGTTATAGAGAAAGCTCTTCCTTCAATATGGGTTAGACTAGTGCAGGGGCTAATAACCCTATTTATACCATGGACCTTTTGCAGAAGCCCAGCATTTCAAATAATGTTTGTTGAAATTTGTTTAAAATTCAAAATTGTTTTTAAATAAGCAAAATAAAATCCAAAAGATTACAAAGGAAGTCATTTTAAAAAATTGAAATAGAGCTATTAAGGGTTCTAGAGGACATAGCCAACAAGATGAGGGACTAGACTAGGGGTTCTCAAACTACGGCCCGTGGGCCAGATGTGGTCCACTGAGGATGTTTATGTGGTCCGCTGGCAAATGGGCTGAGGGGCGGAGACAGAGTGTGAGCTTTTGTTTTTACTATAGTCCAGCCTTCCAACAGTCTGAGGGACAGTGAACTGGCCCCCTATTTAAAAAGTTTGAGGACCACTGGACTAGACATTTTCTTTAATTCTCATGATAACTCAGACTATTTCAAAATCAGAATTATGATAGCAGCTGGGTGGCGCAGTGGATACAGCACCAGTCCTAGAGTTAGGAGGACCTGAATTCAAATCTGTTCTCAGACACTTAACACTTCCTAGCTGTGTGACCTTGGGCAAGTCACTTAACCTCAATTGTCTCAGAAAAAATCAGAATTATGTGCCAGAGATGAAACAATTTCATCTGTCTCCATGAAAACCAAGAACACATTCCACATAAAACTTAATAGAAAAGAAGACCAATAATTCCTTACCCCTAATATATAATGATCCAATACCCTATTCTCCATGCCCACCATATTTTTGGCAGCAAGGCAGCACAAATTGCCTCATATATATACAACTCAAATACAACCCAATTCTATACCCCATCACTTCTCTCCTTTCTCTCCCTCCTCCCTCCTTGCCCAGGTCCAAATAACATAAATATGCCCATATTGCAATAACAGTGTATAATAGTGCACCAGAGTTCTTTGTCACTAGGAAAAGAACTGGAACAGAGGGAATGGAGCTAGAAAGATGTGTGAAACTCCACTAAACCTAAATAAAAGGGCCCAGCATCCAGTTAGGATTTGGTTTTGTCCCCTTGATGTGAACTCTAAACCAGCTTATTCTCAGGAATTGATAAAAACAAAACAAAACAAAACAAAACAAAAACAAAAAACAAACAAACAAAAAAACCTCCATCCTATTCATATTATTATAATCAAATCATTTCTCCCAGATTGTTCCCTTAGCTTAGAATGAGATGAAGCTGGAGTTTCTCTTGATTAGCATAACTTTATATAACTAAACACTTGCCTGATTCCTTCTCTTACTCCCTAGATCCTGCCCCACCCCTGCTCCTTTACTGCTCTGAGACTTTCAAAATCATGTCCCCTCAAAAGCAAGTTGCTTAATCATGTGAATCTGCTGAGCCATGTTTAATAAATCCATGGGCTCTTTCACACAAGAAATGGCAAACCTGTGATGGATGGATGTCTATGCCAGGCTTGTTCCATAACATGAATCACTAATCTCTTCCAAATTGATTTCATATTTCTCTTTCATATTATCACTTCATTCCTCTCCCCAGGCATCATTTAGAACAGAAACTGAAGCTGTTCTTCATGAATTGCCTCACTTCGGGAAGACATTGCAACTCTTTTAGATCCAGCACTCAGAAAAACATCTAGCAAAGAAGAAGGAGTCAGAAAGTGAGCAATAGGGGAAAATAATGGGGGAAAACCTGAAATTTCTAAATAGCTCAAGAGGAAGAAAACTCAAATAACTTGAGCATAAGGACATTAACCAATGGAGAAGATGCTAATGGCAAAAGAGATTTTGGTGTCCAATATAGGAAAAGAGTTCAAACTTATATGAATAAATATTGCAAGACAAAGGAGAATGAATCAATACCTGATAAAGCAGAGAATATTGTATATTGTAAAGAAAGTATGAAATCACAGCATCATGTTCCTGAATGGTATAAAAGAGAAATTAAAATAATGACAGCAGAATTTATGGCCTGCACAGCAAAAATGTTTCGTAGAATAGAAATGAACAAGTTGAATCCATGGTAGTCACTCTCACCAAAGAAATAAAAGATAGGATAACTGATTGAGAATGCAAAAATATGGAAGTTAAGCATAATCTGGAATAAGAGAAGCAAAAAAAAATCACATTAAAGAAAGAGGATTATCACCATTTAAGCAAAACATATTGATCTTAAAGACAGGACTGTAAAGACAATTTAAGGATTATCAGTCTCCCAGAAGAATGCTGGCAAATACAAAATCTTGAACACAATAAGATTAAAAATGATACAAGAAAACTATTTAAAATTTCTGAGCACTAAGAAAATAGAGTGCCAATCAAAAGAATCCATAAATTGTCTCTAGATTTTAAAAAATCCTATACTGTATATTCCAAGATATCTAGTGGTTAAATTTAGCAATTTTACTGACAAACAAAAAAATTCTGCAAATGACCAGGAGATAGACCTTTAAATACAAAGGAAAGAAAATTCAAATAATACAAGATTATTTTGTACCTTACCAGGAACATCAGGAGAGTTGGAATAATATATTCCTAATGAACAAGGACCTCTAAGTGCAGCTCAAGATGACCTATCCTAAAATCTGAATCTCACAATTCTAAAAAAAAGGTGGACGTTCAATAAAAAAAGAGACATTTGAAACATTTCTGGAAAGGCAACTAGTTTCAAATAAATTATTTGTTTTTCAAACACTCCAGAATAAGAAATGTAAGGTTAACCAAGAACAACAATAACAATAGCAATCATTAAGTAATATCTTCCTTAATGTTTAAGAAGAGATGAAGTAATATAGGCAATAATAGCAATACTGTTTTAATAATGACTTCGAGTGAATAAGTTACTTTGAATATTCTAAATACACAAATTAACTATAAGGACATATGAAGAAAAATCTTATCCGCATCTTGAGAAAGAAATCATAAATGAAAATATGTATAGGATACCTAGATATATACATACATACATACAACTATTTGGGTCTAATGGTAATTATCTCTATGATGTGTGTGTGAATAACAAAAAGAAATTCACATTAATTTTATTGTATATTTGAAAGAAATAGCAAGGTATGCATAGTAGATTTGTAGTTTCATGTGAAATCATCTAAAATTGTATTATGTTACAGAAACTCTTGTTCTGTTTCATAAATTAAAAAAGAAGAGACAGATATAATAGCAGACTTCGGATAGAAGTGATAGTGGAGAAATGGACCTGAAACATCAGGAACAAAACATCCCAATACCTGCCTACAGTTTCAGCAATGATTTCTGTGAAATTATATTACAAAAGTGGAGGGCATATAAAGGAAATGGAGGAAGGATGAAGATAGAGAGGACAAAAACAAAAACAAAACCAAAACATAAAAATGCTGTTCTCAAGACTTCTACATTCTGTTGAATACAGAAGTATTTATATATATATATATATATAATTTCCAAGGGTGTACTGCAGACAGCTCCATGTAGGCTATTACATTTTCACTGTGATTATTTATATCTCAGAAACCAGAAAACATTACAAATGAAGGCTTGATTTCTTGATTTTTTATTAACTAGATTTTTCAAAAGTGATGAGGGAAATGTTCTTAATCAGATTAAACTTTCAAATTTGACATGCAAATTTTCCTCCAAGAGCAAGGTGCTAAGAAAGTTATAAAAAAAAATTTACAGAGTAAAAAAACAACAGCCTGGAGCTTCTGGAGATACTTCACATGGAAAGTTTTGCCTGATCTGAACCTTGAAGGGAAGGAAGGATGCTAAAACACTGATGTAACAAGAGGATGCTTTCAGGACATGGAAGTCAGACAGAGGCGAAGCCCAGAAGTGGCTGATGAAATGTTGAGCCCAGGAATAGCCAGGAAGCCCTTGGAGCTGAAGTGTGAAAGTGTAAAAGGAAATTGTGTGAAAGATGTTTGGAAAGATAGGCTCAATCTATATAGTACAAACATTTCACAGATCTGTGAAAGAGTTCATATTTCATCCTAAAGACAATTGGGAGCTATTGAAGATTCCAAGCAGAAGAATCATATTTTGGCAATTCTGCAAAAGATTGGCTTGAGTTGGTGCTTAATAAATATTTAAAAGACTACAATTTCCTCCAAATAGAAAAAAAATGGCTTTTTTTTTTTTTTTTGCTCATCTCACATTAGAGCTAGTGATCCTACGGCTTTCTGAGTTTCCCTAAAACATTTACAAGCATATTTTAAAGTAATATACATGCACTTGAAACATTTGATGTATTTTAAATCTTTTCAGCTCACTAGGGGATATTAATACTTAAGGAACTCTGTGAAGAATATTTCATAAAGTTAACAGTAGAATCTTCATTTATCATTGGAATGAATTAGGCTTTTCTTTTGGTTTTAGTCTTTCTTAAGGTAAAAGAGTATCTATATTCTTTCCCCTTTGCCACAGGATAAATATATCTTGCAATTACATTTGGAGTCCCTTCAATGGTCTGGCTTAATTTCTCCTTTTTGTTTTCAAAAAGAAGGAGAAGCATCGAAAAATCCCAATTGTCGATTTGGCCAGGTTTTCTTAATTAGTCATTCCTTTCAGGCATCAGGCTAAATTCTAGCCTCTATTTCTTGCTTCAATACATCTCAGATGGGAAAAAAAGTCTATAGCAGCTTCCCTGTTTCCCCTCCACAGACAGTCTTTTCATCTGGGAAGAATTTTAAAGACAAGGGAAATCTGGTGAAATTGAGTTTATTGCTGCTGAAAGATTCAATTCAACACATATTTATTGATTAGCTACACATGTGGCAGTCTGCTCTGAGTGCCACATTTTACAAAGGACACTGAGAAGTTGGAAAGTGAACAAGAAGGACAACTATGATGGGGAAAGACTTTAAATTCATAGGATCAACAGAGTTAGAGATAGCTGAACACATAAAGATCATATTATCCAATCCCTTTATTTTATAGATGAAGAAGAGGGTGTCCTAGGTTGGTCTAAGATTGAATTCTGTGAGTGACAAAGAAGAAATTTGGACCCAGATCCTTGGATCACATTCTTTCTTTCCATGCATAATTATATACATGTATATGTGTTATACATATGTATGTTTGTATTTGTATATATGTATATAATATATAAAAATAGTGTATAATTTCAAATATTTTTTTCGGTTCTAAACATTGAAATTTTTGCCTCTACAATTTCTCCTACTCACCATGATCATTCCCAATCTTCAGATGTCACCAATAGTAGTTCAATGGGATACTGTTGGTCCATTGAGGAGAAGTGGGTGCTCTCTTATTATCGCTTCACTTATTTTAGATTTCAATTTCTTGCCAGTTCGTTCCATCTTTCTTATTACAAATATCCTTCTTTGTGACAGAGAAAACAGAAGCCAGATGGAGGATGGGGTCCTCATTTATTTCCTTATTCAATGAATTAGTTCTAGAATTTCTTTAAATATACTTTTGCTCCCTCCCCTATTGCATACACAATATATATATATATATATATATATATGTATATATATATATACATATATATATATATTTTTTTTAAAAAACCCTCTTTTATGGTCATTAACATTTATCAAAAGATTTAGTTTATACTGGACTTTGGGCTTTCTGATGTTATTCTCACAGAATCCTACCAGATCTCTTGAAATTATTTTTATTCTCCTCTCTCTGACTCCATCTGTTTTATGTCATCTGTAGCTAAGTTCCATTGTAATATTTCTCTTTTACACTCCCTTATCTCCTTTGACACTAACACTACCCTGAAACAGACTCGTCTTGACTAACATCTGGAACAACAGCCTGCTCTCCACTATCCCCCACCCCAGTCCCAGTCTTTCCCCATTTGACTTGACTGTCAGTAATTCTTCTAAAGTGAAAGTCTAATCATTTCACTACTGTCCCCCTCTCTTCCCAAAGACACACATTAAATAAACTCTAGTGGCTCCCTTTTACCTCTAGGATCAAATCTAAAATCTTTTTGCATTCAAAAAAAGCTCTTTTCATATTCTGCCCTCACCTGTTCCTTCCCAGTTTTCTTATTACTTATCTCCTCTACACTCCACATATATTTTCTGCAACCTAGTAACCCTGACTTTGTTGTTTGAGGCACCAAATCTCCATACTGTGGACTTTTTCACTGGCTGATCCCCATACCTAGAACATTCTCCCTCCTCATCTCTGCCTCCTGGCATCCCTGTCTCCTTTCAAATCTCAGCTAAAATATCTCCTCCTATCACAAATGTTCTCAATCCCCCTTCATGCTCATGTCTTCTTTCTGCTGGTTAATTTGCCCACTGCCTCCTGCATTAGATTGTGAGCTCCTTGAAAACAAGGATGTCTTTTGCCTTTCTTTGTAGTCTTACCACTTAACAGTGACTGGCACGTAGTAGACACTTGATAAATGTTAATTGATTAACTGTCACTGACTTTCCTACACACACACACACACACACACACACACACACACACACACACACACAACTTCTTTCTCATTGGAATGGATTTTCCCTAGGTTAATAATGAACTCAGAGATTGACAAGATGAAACATGTCACCACCTCTTGTCAAAATTGCGATGAACTTAAAATCTGTGTTGATGAAATATACACTTTGAGGTCATAGTGAACATGGGAATTTGTTTTAATGGACATATTGGTTATTTTATTTTTTAATTATTCAAATTGGGGGATAGTGGTAGGCAAATAAAACTTAATTTTAAAAAGAAAAAAATGGATCTTGGTTATCAGAATTTCATACTGTCATTTTCCCCACCTTAGTACAACTCCTTATAAATAAAATTTGGAGCAAAATACTTTTTAAGTTGGATATTAATTTGATTTATTTATCTTAATAGAAAATATGCCCTTTACAATGTTTTTTAAAAATTACCCAGGCATATGTTCTGTCAATAAAAAAGTTATAATAAAAAAAAATCTGCCCCTTTGCCAATATTAGCAAAGACTTAAGGAAATCCTAATATACTAAGCAATTTGGAAGAAAATTTGGAACTTTCCCCCCCAAAACATAGTCTTTTTATTACTATTGAACCTTAATAGGGGTAGTAATGTGAAGAAGATTGTCACTGCTGTTTAGAATATCATGGTAAGCAGGTCCATGGGCTGGGTTTGTAACATTTATTGTATTTTATCACTTGAATCTTAGCACTTGGATTGTCTGAGGGTACAGGGAATTCCCTCTGCCAATGCAGCCATATATCTTTTTCTCTCTGTCTCTCAACATAAATGAATCTGTTTTATATTTGGATAGAAATCTTTTTGAGTTTTATACATCAAATTTGGATGGCTACAGCAGAGAATTCACCTTGGCTGTTGTATATTGGTAAGAAAGGACATATTAATCAAGGAGTTTTCTATGTCAATGAAAGTACAATTTCAGTCCTATTCCTTACTGTCAATCTAGGATTTTGGAGATGTTTTCCTCAGTGATGGGTGAATGAAGGCCGTCCAAAGCTATTCAAAGATGGACTTTTGTTTCTGTATTAAACACTGTCCCAGGACAATTGAAAAGACAGTCTCAGGTGGGAATTAGTTGCCTTATCAGAGACTGGCTCATTACAAGTTACACTGATTGATATGCTGAGTCCAAGGCATTGTCTAGACTTAATTGTCCATCACACATGTTATTGGCTCTGCTGCTTATAGAGACAAATGATCCAGTTCCCCAATGTCCTGAAGGATGAGGAAAGTGAACAGAAAAACAGGAATAAATCCCCTTGTGGCTTCAATAATTAGCTACTTTTACTTAGCTGAGGAGCTGTTTTTCTCAGAAAGTTATACATTTAACCAAGTTCCAAGGAGCCTATTAACCCATTCCTTTAACAATCCTTTGAAAATTGCTACTTATACTGGCAAGCATTATTCAAGGGATTATTGAATGAATGAGTGAATCCTGTGAAAAATAATTAAGACAAGTATCAACGGGAAATAAAATCAGGCTGCATGTAAGAACTCTGATCTTATATATTTAACTTGGTAAAGTCATGAATATCACTCAATTTTGATCAGAGATCAATGCTCAAGGAGTCATGATAATATTGGATAGCCACTCAAGGCATCCCAGACAGTGATTCTTTTGGGATTTAGTATATGATCTTTAAGAGGTGTTCTAATAGAAAATTTGGCACCTTGAGAGCCAAGCCAGTGAGGAGTTTCTTTGAACTTCTCTGGGATGGCACATAGATGGCAAAACTTAAATTTGTCCCTGAACTTGTTTTTGAACCCTTCCTTAGCTTGCTCATACTTCCTAAATCTTCTCCCCTTTTTACATCACCTTTAAAAATTCAAAAGCATCTTCATGCCTTGAGAAAGAGTAATAACTTAGAACAGCATATAGTTAATGACTAAAAATAAGAAGACTGATGTTAGAGTCCAGATATTTGAGTGTGAAAGGTAGATTCCAATTGGGTGTTAGAGATTTTTTTCACAAAGGATCTCAGAATTTATTTTTCTCATTTTCCAGTTGTAGAAAACTGCCATAGAATAGCAGTGACTTGCTCCATTGGTATACTGGGAGGTAGCATTGGGGACCTAGAGGACCTATTTGGATCCTCTCTTTGCTATTTTAAGACAGCTAGTTTTGAGCAAGTTGTTTTAGTTCTCTGGAACATGGTTTAAAAAAAGAAGGCTTGAATTTCATAGACTTTAAGGTTCCTTCCAATAGCAAATCTATGATCTTATGATGGAAGAGTGACCAGAAAGCCAAGAAGACCTGGATTCAACTCCTGTCCTTGATGTCCTAGCTAGACAAGTCCCTTATACGTCCAGTTGTCTAGGGAACTATTTAAGATGCTGCATTATAGATAAACTTCTGATCTACAGACTAAAAAGGTACTCTACTCATGTAATCCCCATGGTAATAAAATTATGAGGATAGATTTTTTTAAAAAGTAGAAAGCATGAGAGTAATGGGTGCTTTTCATAATGCCTCAATAACAGAAGACACACTCATTAGGGATTTTGGAAGGCATATTTGTGGATCAACAATAATAAATGATTTGGTAATGGAAAGTCAAGTAAATAAAATGCATTGGATCCCAAAGTTGGAAGGAAATCAACCAGTCCAAACATCACCTGAAATAGGACTCTCCCACCACAAGATCTCTTTTAGGAAAATTAACCTCTAACAGGTGAGAAAATTGAATAGTATAGGATCCCAGAAACAAGAGAGACTAAGAAATCTATAAAATCTTGACTCCAGGTTTACAGTCATAGAGATGAATGAACCCTAAATGTCTTCTCACCTTTTCATTTTATTGATAAGGAAGCTAAAGACTAAAGAGACTGAATCATTTATCTGAAGTCACAAAGCTAGTTAGTAATGACCTTGGGGACTGACACTATTTTTCTGTCTCTTATTAGGATTTTAAAAATCATTCTGATTTATTGCAGATATATATATCCATGTGTTATGGTAGTCACACTATACACTATGCTTAAAACATTTTTCTATCCTTAGTGTAACATAGAGGAAAAAATGCTGGGATTGGGAGTTTAGGAGGAAGTGTACAAATCCCATTTCTGCTAATCATTACCTACATGATCTTGGACCAATTACCAAACCTTTTTATTTGTTCTCATTTTCCTCATCCATCAAATCAAAGGGCTGGACAACATGACTTCCAATGCCTAGAAGGCTCTTTCCATTACATTACACCATGAATTTGAATTTTAAAAAATAGAAAATGAGAAGCTGGCATTTATGTTGTCTTTTAAAATTTGCAAAATGCTTTTAATAATATTTTCTCATTGTGAACTCATAACAGTTCTGAGATGCAAATCCTATTAGTCCTGTTTGACATATCAGGCAACTGAGATTCAGGAAGTCTTTTACAATAGCTTTCCCCTGATCATGTAGCACATAAAAGGATCTTCAGTATGGTATGACTCTACAAATATCCTCCTGGTTCAGTTCTTGTTTCATTGGACACTCCTGAGCCTTATATGATTCATCTTTAGGCTACGTTAAAATCTATAAAAATGTTTTATTGTTCTTTAGATACCGCATGGACTTCTTATTAATAACTATGGAATAATGGTTATGTCACTCAAGGGAAATATTGTAGTTCAGTGGAAAGTGTAAAGGGTTTGGAATAAAGCAGTATAGGTTCCCATCTGGAATCTGTCATATACTATTTGTGTGAATTTCAGCAACTAATTTCAATTCCTTGGGCCTCAGTTTCCTCATCTGTAAATTAAGAGTTTGAAATATATGACCTTCAAGGTTCCCTCTAATGAGATTTAGATTTGAATAGATTCCCTCAGTTCATAAGCAAGATTCCATAAAATTGCCTGATATCAGACAGCACCATGTTGAGTCAAGATGATGACCCAAAGAATAAAAGACATTGGTTATTTTGCTTATTCCTTCTATTCATACTTATCTGATATTGAAAAGAATAATGATTTTGAAAATCTCTTTGAAAGCTTCACAAGAGATGCATTTTTCCATCTTTTCTCCACATCTACAAGCCAGAGAGAGCCATATTAATACAATTTACATGGGCAGCAGTTTTTTTGGCTGCACATTCTGGAATTTGATTCAATGAGTTTTTTTAAATTAATTTTTTTAGTATTTTGTTTTCCCCCAGCTACATATAAAAATATTTTTGTATTTAATTTAATATTTTATTTTTCTCCAGTTACATGTAAAACAATTTTTCACATTTGTTTTTCAAATTTTGAGTTCCAGATTCTCTCCCGTCCTCCTTCATCTGACCCCCATTGAGAAGGCACATCTGAAGTTATGCAAACCATTTTCATAAAAGTCATGTTAGGAAAGAAAACAATGATGTCTCCTCCCTCCCCACAAAAAAAAAAAAAACCCTCAAGAAAAATAAAGTTAAAAAAAAGTATGCTTCAATCAGTGTTCAGATGCAATTATTTCTTCCACTGGGTATGGATAGCATTTTTCATCATAAGTCCTTTGGAGTAGTCTTGGATTACTGCTGATAATAGCAAAATCATTCACAGTTTATCATCCCACAACATTGCTACCTCTTTATATGCAGTACATTTCACTTTACATGAGCTCATGGAGGACATTGTAGGTTTCTCCTGCGAGCATCCTACTCATCATTTCTTACAGAACAGTAGTATTCCGTCATACTCACATACCACAATTTATTCGGTCATCCCCAATTGATGGGCATCCCCTCAATTTCCATTTTTTCTCCTAAAAAAAAAAAAAAAGCTGCTATAAACATTTTTGTACACATAGGTCCTTTCCCTATTTATCTCTTTTTGGACACAGACTTAGTAGTGCCATTGTTAAGTCCAAAAGGAATGGTTGATTTTATAGCCCTTTGGACATAGTTCTGCTACAGAATGGTTAAATCAGTTCACAATTCCATCAATAATGCAGTAATGACTCCTTCCCCCCTCACTCCCCCTCCATCATTTCTCATTTTCCTTTTTTGTCCTATTAGCCAATCTAATAGTTATTAGTTCAGAATTATTTTAATTCATATTTGTCCAACTAATAGTGAGTTAGAGAATTTTTTCATATGGCTATAAATAGTTTTGATTACTTCACCTGAAAACTGTTTATATCATTACATCATTGATCAATTGGAGAATGGCTCTTATTTTATAAATTATTAACTTCTCTATGTGCTTGAGAAACAAGGCCTTTACCAGAGAAACTTGCTTCAAATTTTCCATCATATTCTTCCCCCAATTATTTTATTTTCTCTCTCCTTTTACTCTGTATTCTTAAAAGTGTTTTGATTCTGACTCTCCCCTCTTCCAATATCCCTCTTCCTTTTATCACACCTTACCCTTCTCTCTCTCATTTTTTTAAAGAATGGATATCTCTTTTTTTTCTTTAAAACTTTTTATTTTCAAAACATATGCATAGATAGCTCTCAACATTCATCCTTCAAAAATCTTCGATTCTACTTTTTTATCCCTCCTTTCTCTCCCCCCCTACATTACCTGGATTATATGACAAGTAATCCAATATATGTTAAACATGTACAATTCTTCTATACACATTTCCACAATTATCATGCTGGACAGAAAAATCAGATCAAAAAGGAAAAAAATGAGAAAGAAAAAAAATGCAAGCAAATCACAACAAAAAGTGAAAACACTATGTTATGATCCAAACTCAGTCATCACAGTGCATCTCTGAGAGCAATTGATTCTTTCCATCACAAGACCTTTGGAACTGGCCTGAATCCGATGGTTGTTCAAAAGAGCCAAGTCCACCAGAATTGATCATCTTATAATTTTATTGCTATATACAATGTTCTCTTGGTTCTACTCACTTCACTTAGTATCACTTAGTTCATATAACTCTCTCCAGGCCTCTCTAAAATCATCTTGCTGATCATTTCTTATAGAACAATAATATTCCATACCGTTCATATGCCTTAATTTATTCAGCCATTCCCCCACTGATGGGTTTCCAATCAGTTTCTAGTTCCTTGACACTACAAAAAGGGCTGATTCAAACAATTTTTGTACATGTGGGTCCTTTTCTCTTTTTTATGATCTCTTTGGGATACAGGACCAGTACAGACACTACCCTGTCCTTCTCCTCTTCCTCTCCTATTTTCTATAGGATAAGATCAATGTTGTTCCTCCTTTGAGCCAATTCTGATGAGATTAAGGTTCATTCACTTTTCTTTACATCTCCTCTCTTCTCTTCTACTGTAAAAGCATTTTCTTGACTCTTATTTGAAAATTCTATCCCCCCTTTCCCTTTTTCTTGTAAATTCCTCTTAATTTACCCATAAATTTTATTTTTAAAAATATAATTTCTTCATATTCAACTCACACCTTCTGTCTACGTATACTCCTAATTGCTCTAATTATGAGAAAGTTCTTATGAATTACAAATATCATCTTCCACGTAAGAATGTAAAGAGTTAGCATTATTAAGTCCCTTATGATTTCCCTTTCCTGTTTACTTTTTATGCTTCTCTTGAGTCTTGTATTTGAAAGTCAAATTTTCTATTCAACTCTGAATTTTTCATCAAGAATGCTTGAAAGTTCTTTGTTTCATTGAATGTCCATTTTCCTCTGAAGGTTATGGTTAGGGTTATTCTTGGTTGTGATGGCAGTTTCTTTGCCCTTTGGAATATATTAGTCTATATTGTAGAAGCTGCTAAATCTTCTGTTATCCTGACTATGTCTCCAGGATACTTGAATTATTTTTTTCTGGATGTTTGTAACATTTTTCTCCTTGACTTGGGAGCTCTGGAATTTGGCTATAGTATTCCTAGGAGTTTTCATTTTGGGATCTCTTTCAGGCAATGATCAGTGGATTCTTTCAATTTCTATTTTACCCTCTGTTTCTAGAATATGGGGGCAGTTTTGCTTGATAATTTCTTGAAAAGTGATATCAAGGCTTTTGTTTTGATCATAGCTTTCAAGTATTTTTAAATTATCTCTTTTGGATCTATTTTCCCAGGATTTCTCAGAATTTCTATTATCTTTCCAATGAGATATTTCACACTATCTTCTATTTTTTCCATTTTTGGAGTTTTGTTTTTATAGTTTATTGATTTTTCATAAAGTCATTAGCTCCTATTTGTTCAGTTTTCATTTTTAAGGAATTCTTTTCTTTAAGAGAACTTTTGTACATTCTTTTCCATTTGTCCAATTCTACTTTTTAAGGAGTTTATTTTTTTTCTTCATTGAATTTTTATGTCTTTCTTTGCATTTGGCCAATTCTGCTTTTTAAGAGCATTCTTTTTAAAGCATTTTTTCTATTTCTTGACTTTTATACTTCTTTTACCAATAATGTTAGTCTGTTTTTCAAGATGTTTTTTATTCAGTATCTCCCTTCATGTCTCCTTTACTAAACTGTTGGTTCATTTTTCATGATTTTCTTTTATCACTTTCATTTATTTTTCCTACTTTTATTACTTGATTTTTAAAATTCTTTTTGAGTTCTTCTATGGCCTGACACAAATTCATATTTTTTCCCTAGGAGAGTGTGGATATCAGAGCTTTGATTTTGCTATCTCCTTCTGAGAGCGTTTTGATCTTCCTTGTCGCCATAGTAACTTTCTAAGATCAGAATTTTTTCTGTTGTTTGTTCATTTTATCAGCCTGTTTTAACTCTTTGTTAAAGTAGGGCTCTGTTCCAGAGTGGAGGGAGCACTATCCCAAGCTTTAAGGACGTTGTACAGTTTAAGAACTTTACAATGAAAATTAAGGACTTTGTGCAGCTGATTTTTTCTTTTACAATTTACAATGAAAATTAACTTTAATGCTAGATTTCCTTCACAAAAATAATGAACACACAATACTATGATACAGATGCAATTGATAGAAAAACTCTGGGTTTAATAATCTGAAAGGAATTCACAAGTCAATTCCAAGAGTGGATTTTTCTCATTGCAAACTCTGAAAGTAAAGATTTCCATCTGTCTGGGACACTTTCTTCCACATTAGCTTAGGTCAATATTTTCTATTTAAACTGCATTGTATTTATCATGTATTATGTTATAGGCAATGATAATCAAATGGAAGTATAACCTGGCATAAACCAAAAGACTTTTCAGAAGAAAGAAATGGAAGAGATTTAAAGTCCTAGCAAACTGTCATCCCACTAAACTTTGTACAATGAGTAAGTATAATATAGTTGAAAAAGAAATGTGGGTTGAATTAAATTTCATAAAATAATTTTAGCTCTGAATCTGAGGAACCTGGGTACAAATTCTGGTTCTTATGCAGCTGTTTTTGGAGATTCTTCTAGGGATTTGTAAGTTTTCAGTCCTTCCAATGTGGTATGATCTAAGAGGTGATTACTTCTCTCCTGCCCTGTGCTCTTGGTCTGTGCTTGACCACAAACACCTTTTTCTGCATTAGAATTTTGAGAAGTGCCCCTATTCCATTGTGGCTATAAACTCTGATAAGTTAGTGCTTCTCCTTGCCCTGGGATTGCCACCCAGGACTTGACTGAGATCTGGGTATGGACAAAGCATTCAAATCATGAGTCAGTGCTAGTTAAGAGTCTCTTGTAATCTCCTTCTGATCCATTTTTATTCTGTGGGCTGTGAGCTCCAGAAACAGTGTGATGGCTTCCATGATCTAATTTTTCTTGTTGAGAGTCAGGGGTTGTGCTGGTGTGGTCTGCTCTGGACTCTGCTCCACTCTCACCTAGATGTGTAAGACCTTTTCTATTGACCTTCTAACTTGTCTTTGACACTTGTGGGCTGAAAAAATCTGGAAACCACAGCTGCTTCCACTGATTCAGTGGTCATGATGCCAGCTCCTGATTTGCTGTGGTTTAACCTATACAGAAATGATCCGTGCTAGACCACATTGCTCTCCAAACTGGTGCAACTGACCTTTCTCGGAAACTGTCTTAAACTGGAAAATTACTTCACACCATCTTTTTTGTGGATTCTGCTATTCGAATTTGTTCAAAATCATTATTTAAAGACATTTGGAGAGCTTGAGGGGAGAACTCAGGCAATTCCTTGCCTTTACTCCATCATCTTAGCTCTGTCCAGACTTGTTTTTCAAAGGTATCTATCTCCTTTCATGACTACTTCAGCTGGGGGGATTAAGATCTACAGCTCATATCAAACAACCCTATAGTTTACACCAGCATTAGAAAATATATATGTTATTGGTGAATTGTTTCAGTGCTATTCTCTCCATGATTCCATTTGAGGGTTTTTTGGCAGAAATACTGGAGCGATTAGCCATTTCTTTCTCCAGCTCATTGTATAGATGAGGAAACTAAGGCAAACAAAGTCACCTAGCTACTAAATGTGTGAGGGAGGATTTGAACTCAGATCCTCCTAATTCCAGAGCTGGTATGCCACCTAGCTGTCCTAAGAAATGTACAATGATGAATAATTGGAATCTTTATTCTCGTAACCTTTTTTAAGGCTTAAATGTAGAGCTTGCAAAGGAACTTGAACTTTTATGGAATAGGGAACTTGGAGGTGACGAAACTCCCTCTAGTAACACTTCAGTTGATATTTTAGGGAGCATGGAGGCACTGAGTGATGACATTTGAATCCTGAGCACTGAGTGATGACATTTGGTCAGGATTCTGCAGACAGTTGTATCTGAAGCCAGTTTTGAACCCAGGTCTCCCTATCAAGAAGAGGATAGCTGTCTATCTACCTACACTGGCTTTAAATTAAAAGGTTCCTTCCCTTCACAAAAGAAAGAATTAGAACTTCAATTTAATCAAGTTTTATGCAGGTTTTTAAGATAGCATTATGGAGCACACTAGTGCTAGATGTCATGAATACAGAAACACAAAAATACAAGCAATCTTTGCACTTTGGGAGCTAATGTTCTGCCAAAGGGAAATGACATGGACACAGTGAAGCAAATGGGATTATTAACAACTGGAGATGGTCCGTGGATGACTTTTTTGGTAGACAGTAAATTGAATTAAATCTTGAAAGATGCTAATGCTCATAGCAGGAAGGGTGGGGAGTGATAATGGTGACCTAGAAAAAAATAATACTAAGCTTCTCATAGGCAAGACAATTTATCTGAGTTTAATTCAGTGGGAAACCAGACAGAATAAAATAATCTCTGGAAATAAACTGAGTAGATGAACAAGTTTCTTTTAATTAACCATAGTAAAGTGCCAATTGCCATTTAGTGCCTTGGAGGGAGAAACCTGCTAAATGGTCTTCTGGCCTTCCAGGTGGATGAGCAGTCCAGAAAGGGTTTTATTCATTCTTTTTAGCACAACATAAAGTTTATCTCCTTCTTCTTCACTTTGATTATGCCTTGATTATGGTGGAATCTTCATCATCCTCTGCCTGGTTTCTAAATTAGATTAAAAAGAAACTCCCTCCAAACCTCACAGAGTTGAGTCAATGGCCTAGCTGTGTTTCAGCATTTGCTAAGTATATCTCCTGAAATTTTTATGTTGCAGTTGATCAGCAAGATAGATGCTCTTTCTTAGGGTGTTTTCCTCTAATGGATTAAGTGGAGTAGAGAGGGGCAGCTGTGAAATGCTTTGCATATTAGAGTGAGTATTTGGAACTCTTCTAGGCATGGAACAGAATGTGCAGTATAAATCAGAGAGTTAATGTACGTCTGTGTAATCATCCAGCCTTCGCAGAAGTCAGATAGGTTTTTCTACACACAGCAAAATGCTCAAATTCTATGAAACTTGACAGACTCTAAAACAGAGCTGCTGGTATCCAAAGGGTTCACAAAGGAAGGGACTTCAATCCCTGATCCACTTGCAAAAACCATCTCCATTCATTATGTGATGATAGTATATATTATACTGTCCTGGATAGTAGAGTACTTTGGTCTCTCTCAAGGGCCTCTCTCAAGTCCCTCCACTGGTACAGATTGCAGGCAGCACTTATCCACATCTTTCCATAAACCCTCCATAAAAGACCCTTCAATATTTTGGACCTCTCCACTTTGGTGTTTTAATGTTTTGTAAATACTAATGCACAAGCTGATCTGTCCCCTATTGTCCATTGTATCATGGAATAGTGAAAAAGAGCTGAGCTTAGAGCTAAGAGATGTACTACTTCTATGATCTCAGTCAAATTGTTTAGTCTCTCTGACCTCAGTTTCCTTACCTTGAAAACAGGAAGATTGGATTAGATTACTTCTTTAAATTTGTGAAATCATGAAGATAGATGATCTACCCATCTTCTTTTCTGATTCTTTATTTCCTTCACCTTGTCTTTTGATAGATTTCATGAGAAATTCTTTATTGAAAATGTATTACAGGCATTTGTCCTCTTCATGGGTCTTACCATTCTCTTTGGAGTCAACCCAAAATGTTAATGCTCCAGAGATTAACTTAGATAACTAGAAAGAAAAGCATCCAAGTCCATTAGTGGCAAATGGCAGCCCCGGTATTGTATTCAATGAAAACACCTTTTGTTCTTCTTCCCTCCTTTTTTCCTCCCTTCTTTTCCTTCTTCCTCTCTCATTCCTTTCCTTCTTTCTTTTCTTCCTTCCTTCCTTCCTTCCTTCCTTCCTTCCTTCCTTCCTTCCTTCCTTCCTTCCTTCCTTCCTTCCTTCCTTCCTTCCTTCCTTCCTTCCTTCCTTCCTTCCTTCCTCTTCTCCTCTTCCTTCTTGTTAGAGAGATGTATAGATATTATTTATTTATTTACTTAGTTTTTGCTGAGGCAATTGGGGCTAAGTGACTTCCCCAGGGTCACACTGTTAGGAAGTGTTAAGTGTCTGAAGTCAAATTTGAACTCAGGTCCTCCTGACTTCAGAGCTGGTGTTCTATCCACTGCGCTACCTAGCTGCCCACTGGCATGTCTATTCTTAAGGATCTTCAAATCACACCATTGTAATGAGCATTGTGTGAGGCATTAGGGACTAACTGTGGGCAAAATTAGAAAAGAGTAAAAGTTTGATTTGTGTGCCCTCCAGTCTTATAGTCCATTACTCTCCAACTCTATAATCTCTTCTCCATTGCCCCAGAACTCTGTCTCATGTAAAATCTGGACTCTATCCCTGGCCCTTCCCAGAGATGAAAGGTGAGCTTCCCTGGAGACCAGAAATCACAGCACTCCCTGCAATATCCTCCCAACATTCATGAGCATTCCTTTATGTGTTGTCTTCCTTTATTAGAATGTAGGTTTCCTTGAGTGGATTGCCCATCAATTGGAGACTGGCTGAATAAATTGTGGTATATGGATATTATGGGATATTATTATCCTGTAAGAAATGACCAGCACGAAGAATACAGAGAGGCCTGGAGAGACTTACATCAACTGATGCTAAGGGAAATGAGCAGAACCAGGAGATCATTATACACTTCAACAGCAATAATCCTATATGATGATCAATTCTGATGGACGTGGCCTTCTCCAACAATGAGATGAACCAAATCAGTTCCAGTAGAGCAGTAATGAACTAAACCAGCTACACCCAGTGAAAGAACTCTGGGAGATGACTATGAACCACTACATAGAATTCCCAATCCCTCTATTTTTGTCCATCTGCATTTTTGATTTCCTTCACAGGCTAATTGTACACTGTTTCAAAGTCTGATTCTTTTTGTACAGCAAAACAACTGTTTGGACATGTATACATATATTGTATTTAACTTATACTTTAGCATATTTAACATGTATTGGTCATCTGGGTGAAGGGGTGGGGAGAAGGAGGAACAAAAGGTTTTGCAATTGTTAATGCTGAAAAATTACCCATGCATATATCTTATAAATAAAAAAAAAACTATTAAAAAAGAATGTAGGTTTCCTAATAACAAGAATGTATTTTCTTTTATTTGTATTCTTAGCCCTTCACATAAGGACCACTTTATACTAAATATTTAACCTGTGCTTCATATATATGTCTCTTAATTTCAATTTTCCCTCATCATCTCTCAAATTCAATTCTTCCCTCATTGTTTGATCCTTCATTCTGTTCTATTCTTTTGGTTCCTCATAAACTAAAGACCACCAGAGATGCCTCAATTGCTAATCCAATAGTTATTTTTCTATCTCCACTAGCCTTGTTCTTTTGCTGTCTTCCATTTCTTCAATAATTATTAGTTTGTAAGTTCCTTTTGAGTTGGGAATCATTAGTTTGTAAGTTCCTTTTGATTTGGGATTGTTTCATTCATTGTCAACCACAGTGCTTGGCTCGGGCACCACTGGGGGGTTAATTCTCTAAACTGATTATTTGATTGATAAACTCCTACTTGAGTTTTCAAGACCCCATTTTGGTCTAATTCTTATTCTGCTTTTCAGGCTGCCTCCTTCTCTCTTTCTTTTGCTAGATCACCATTCATATCCCCATCCTTCCTTCTGTCTATAATATACCCAAGAGCTTTCTTCTAGGCTCAGAATCCCTCTATCCTTTCCCTTAGTGATAAAATCACCTCCGCTGATTTGAATTCTTACTTTTAGGTCTATGTCTCATATAGCTATAAATCTAATTCTATCTCTCCTTAGATACATTTCCATCAGGCAGCAGTCAGTCAGTCAGTCAATAAGTATTTATTAAGCATCACCAGGTACTGCACTAAATGATGAAGGTATAACAAAAATCAAAACACAATTACTAAACTGTCAAGGAACTAACAATCTAATAGAGAAGTCAACAAACAAATATGTACAATCTATAGATGGGATAAATAAGAAATAATTTAAAAGGAAGACACTGGAATTGAGGACTTGCAAATGGCTTCCTGTAGAAGGTGGAATTCTCATTGATATGTGAAGGAAGTCAGGAGGGAGACATAAAGAAGAGCATTCCAGGAATGGGACACAGTCAGAAAAAAATGCCCAAAGTCAAGGGCTGGAATGGCTTGTCCAGAGAAAAGCAAAGAGACCAGTATTACTGGATCAAACACTATGGGGAGGGAAATGCAAGGTATAAGAAAAATAGGAAGGTGGGAGAAGAATTAGGTTATGAAGGGCTTTCTATACCAAACACCTGACTTAGTATTTGATCCTGGATACAATAAAAGGAAATAAAAAGAAATGATTAAGTACCCTGCTGACACGGTCACACGTGCTTTAGGAATATAGGTGTCTGAAAATAGAATGAGGTACAGAAGTAGTTCATGGGAAGTGAGTAGGCTGCAAAATGAATATTTAGGCTATTTGAGGGAGTGTATACAGATATTTTGAAATTCCCTAGTTTGAATACAAGAGTTAGGGAGGAGAACAAAATTGTAAGCCAAACACTGAAGTCATTGAGGAAGGCCGGAGTGTCCTGGAGATCTATAGCCAACACATACCAGAATTTTGATTAGGTGGAAGATGTCCCTTCCACATTTTCCATCAGCAATTGTTTTACAATTAGAGCTCATAAATATATTTCCAATAGAATACATATCAAAAAGAATTCATTATCCTTATATCCTGAAACCTTCCTTGTCACAAACATTGTAGTTTCCATGAAGGGCCCACTATCCTTTTAGCTACCCAGGTACACATGTTCAGAGGCATCTTTAACTCTTCTCTTTCCCTTACCTTAACAAGTCAGTTTCCAAGTTTGGCCAATTGTAACTTCATAGCATACTTTTGATTCAGTTCCTTCTCCAAATTCTCACGGCCACCACTCTAGGTCAAGACCTTATTACCTCTATTGTCAGCAACTCCTCATTTGTCTTCTCACTCTAGTTTCTCCTCTTTCCAATTCATCCTCCATATTGTCATGTTTATTCTCCTAACCTTTGTCTGACCACATCACTGCCCTTTTTAAATTAATTTTATAATTATAACATTTTTTGACAGTAGATATGCATAGGTAATTTTTTACAACATTATCCTTTGTACTCCCTTCTGTTCTGAATTTTTCCTTTCCTTCCCTCCACCTCCTCCCCTAGATGGCAGGCATTCCCATACATATTAAAAATGTTATAGTATATCCTAGGTACAATATATATGTGCAGAACTGAATTTTGTTGTTGTTGTTGCAAAGGAAGAATTGGATTCTGAAGGTAAAAATAATCTGGGGAGAAAAACAAAAAATGCTAACAGTTTACATTCATTTCCCAGTGTTCCCTCTCTGGGTGTAGCTGATTCTGTCCATCATTGATCAATTGGAATTGGATTAGCTCTTCTCTATGTTAAAGATATCCCCTTTCATCAGAATACATCCTCATACAGTATCATTGTTGAAGTGTATAATGATCTCCTAGTTCAGCTCGTTTCACTCAGCTTCAGTTGATGTAAGTCTCTCCAAGCCTCTCTGTATTCATCATGTTGGTCATTTCTTACAGAGCAATAATATTCCATAACATTCATATACCATAATTTCCCCAATCATTCTCCAATTGATAGGCATCCGTTCATTTTCCAGTTTCTAGCCACCACAAAAAGGGCTACCACAAACATTTTGGCACATACAGATCCCTTTCTCTTCTTTAGTTTTTCCTTGGGATATAAGCCCAGTAGTAGCACTGCTGGATCAAAGGGTATGCACAGTTTGATAACTTTTGGGGTATAGTTCCAAATTACTCTTCAGAATGGCCGAATTCTTTCACAACTCCACCAACAATGCATCAGTGTCCCAGTTTTCCCACATCCCCTCCAACATTCATCATTATTTGTTCCTGTCATCTTAGCCAATCTGACAGGTGTGTAGTGGTATCTCAGAGTTGTCTTAATTTGCATTTTTCTGATCAATAGTGATTTGGAACACTTTCATATGAGTGGAAATAGTTTCAATTTCATCATCTGAAAATTGTCTGTTCATATCCTCTGACCATTTATCAATTGGAGAATGGCTTGATTTCTTATAAATTAGAGTCAATTCTCTGTATATTTTGGAGATGAGGCCTTTATCAGAACCTTTAACTGTAAAAATGTTTTCCCAATTTGTTACTTCCCTTCTAATGTTGTTTGCATTAGTTTTGTTTGTACAAAAGCTTTTTAATTTGATGTAATCAAAATTTTCTATTTTGTGATCAATAATGATCTCTACTTCTTCTTTGGTCACAAATTCCTTCCTCCTCCACAAGTTTGAGAGGTAAACTACCTTATGTTCCTCTAATTTATTTATGATCTCATTCTTTATGCCTAAATCATGGACCCATTTTGATCTTATCTTAGTATGTGGTGTTAAATGTGGGTCCATGCCTAGTTTCTGCCATACTAATTTCCAGTTTTCCCAGCAGTTTTTGTCAAATAATGAATTCTTATCCCAAAAGTTGGGATCTTTGGATTTGTCAAACACTAGATTGCTATTTTTATTCACTATCTTGCCCTGTGAACCTAACCTATGCCACTGATCAACTAGTCTATTTCTTAGCTAATACCAAATGGTTTTGGTGACTGCTGCTCTATAATATAGTTCTAGATCAGGTACAGCTAGGCCACCTTCATTTGATTTTTTTTCATTACTTCCCTTGAAATTCTCGACCTTTTGTTCTTCATATGAATTTTGTTGTTTTTTTTCTAGGTCATTAAAATAGTTTCTTAGGAGTCTGATTGGTATAGCACAAAATAAATAGATTAGTTTAGGGAGTATTGTCATCTTGATTATATTCGCTTGGCCTATCCAAGAGCACTGAATGTCTTTCCAATTATTTAAATCTGACTTTATTTTGTGGCAAGTGTTTTGTAATTTTGCTCATATAATTCCTGATTTTCCTTTGATAGATTCATTCCCAAATATTTTATACTATCGACCGTTATTTTGAATGGAATTTCTCTTTGTATCTCTTGCTGTTGGATTGTGTTGGTAATGTATAAAAATACTGAGGATTTATATGGATTTATTTTCTATCCTGCAACTTTGCTAAAGTTCTGAATTATTTCTAATAGCTTTTTAGCAGAGTCTTTGGGGTTCTCTAAGTATACCATCATGTCATCTGCAAAGAGTGATAGTTTGATTTCCTCATTTCCTATTCTAATTCCTTGAATCTCTTTCTCGGCTCTTATTGCAGAGGCTAGCATTTCCAGTACTATATTGAATAGTAATGGTGATAGTGGGCATCCTTGTTTCACTCCTGAACATCACTGCCCTTTTTTGAGCAGCTTTCATATCTCCAAATTGCCTCTAGGTTAAAGCACAAGCTTTCCTTCTTTTATTCCTTTTCCCCCTCAATTTAAAGTCTTTACCAGGCTGGCTCCTAACTATCCTATCATTCCAAGTTTATGACCTAGTACCCTTCTTCATCCCCTCCCTATTCTAATTTAATTGAACTCCTTATTAATTCCTCTACACAAGATTCTATATTCTATATTCTCCATGTTACCTCAACTGGCTCCTAAAGCTCTACTTTACTTCTTTACTTCTGTCTCTTTGATTCATTTCCTTGGTGACTGAGTCATTTTTTTTCAGTTGTGTCCAACTCTTATTGATCATTTGGGGTTTTCTTGGCAAAGATACTGGAGTGGTTTGCTATTTCCTTCTCCAGTTCATTTTACAGATAAGGAGATTGAGGCAAATAGGGTGAAGTGACTTGCCCAGTGTCAAACAATTGGTTGTGTTGAACTCAGAAAGATGAGTCTTTCTGACTCCAAGCTTTGGCTCTATCTAACTTTGGCTCCAAGTAAGTGGCTATCTGACTATCTAGTCTCCTTCCAGGGCAGCCTCCTTTCAGGCCATCTCCTCCTCCAAAAGGTCTCCTTTGATCCTTCCAGGTTTCCACAATTACTTTATACGTGTCTTAAAAGGCTTAGAACAGCTTTTAGCTTCAATACTGAGAAATGCCCTAAGACATGGGGGTCAACTTACATTTATGCTGTCTCTCTCACTAGGAGACAATGCCCATAAGTCATGTTTATGTTCTGAAAGGGCTGCATGGAGGTTTCATACCTCTGGGTGGTTCCAAATTTAAACAGTAGAAAGCACCTCTCACCTAAAAAAACAACTGATCAAATACAATCGTGCTTCTGACCTAAGGAGTTTCAATGACACTTTTTACCTAATGATTATTTTATGTGTTTGCTTTCTTCATCATCCTATATTTGCCCATTTTACCAAATGTGATAAAATATTTGATTTTAAAAATACATCATCATAATCACAATAACTCACATGTATATGGTTTGGCAAAGTTAAAACAAATATTATGTCATCTGATCCTCAAAGTAACCCCATTAGATGAATGCTATTATTATCCCTAATTTTATTTTATTCCCCCCCCCCCCAGGCTGAGGTTAAGTGACTTGCCCAAGGTCACACAGCTAGGAAGTGTTAAGTGTCTGAGACCACATTTGAACTCGGGTCCTCCTGAATCCAGGGCTGGTGCTCTATCCACTGCGCCACCTAGCTGCCCCCTATTATCCCTAATTTTAGCTGAGAAAACTGAGACTGAGAGTAGCTAGGTTGCTTGCCTGGGGTCACATATCTAGAAGATGATAGCCTTCACTTGAGCTTAGGTCTTCTTAATTCTAGGGCCCATTTTTCTATATGAATAAAGGAATTCTTATAGAATTTCTTAGAAACTTCAATGTCTGCAATAACTAATTTCTTTCACCTACTATTTATTCTAAAGTGGATCCATAATCTATAATAATAAATACCTCTGTTAAGTATCTTTATGTTGATCTCATTGAAACTGATAACATCACAATGAAGCCTTGAGACAAAGAAGGGAAAAGAGAGGCAAACAGTCCCCAAATGCAAAGAAATCCACAAAAAAAGCAATGGAATTCCCTGGGTTTAGAGAAGTTGGAGAGAACTTTCAGGAATTGAGAAGAAATCTAATTGCTCTGCTTGGAATACAGTGGGAAAATAACAGTTGGAACTCTCTAGCTAGAGGCAGATGCATAATGCTAGATAAAAGATAGCCAGGATTACTGTTGGGTTGCACAGTTAAATCACCCATAATATGGTCCCAGAACAGATCACTGGACTTCCCTGTAGGGAAATTCTAACATCAGTGAAAAACAAAAAAAAAACAACAACAACCAAAAAAAGTTCTTTTAATATTCCAAGGACTTTTATAGCTGGAAGGGACTCTAGAAATCATTTAATCAGGCATTCCTGAAATTAATTTGGCCATGGTGTAACTCTAGGTTAGAAATAACTCATTGGAAGCCACAAATGTTGGCCACAGAGTTGAGGGTGTGAAATTCCCCTTAGGACAAATGAGGCAGGAGAGAAGTTTTGCCCAGATTTGAGAAGACATTAAGCCAGTTTTCATACTGTCACATATAATAAGGGTTTTGTGTACATGCATAATTTCATATATATAATTGCAGAAGAAAAATCCTGCCAGACCTGGTATTTTCTTAGGGAACCCCCAAGTCACATCACAGGGGATGCCAGGATAGTTAGAGCTAGTGGGCACCTTAAAAGTTAAGTGTCCAACACTCTCATTTTATAAAGGAGGAAACTGAGTCACGTTGTCATAGTCCCCGCCACAGTAAGTGATTAATAAATTCTTGTTTTCCTGCTTGCTCTCTGGCAAGTCTGTGGTAGAACAGGCATTTGAACCTAAGTCCCTTGAATTCAGTGTTATCAAGAATATAGATTGTGAAACACTGGTGCTGACTCCAATAAAAAAACTCGGTTTATAGGGAATCATATTTACTCTGGGTCAGTAGTATGTGAATAGTAAGGATCAGTGAGAATAATCTAAAACTCACTTTGGAATACTTAGAGGTATGAGAACTCCACGTACAACTCATTAGTGGTTTTAATCCACTATTCGGTTCCCTAATTGGGGAAAGCTTAGCCCCTTGGTGGTTAGCTTGTCATCAAGAAGCATATGTGCTTGCCAACTTTATAAACATATTTCTGTGGTATAGTATTCCTACCGTACTTTGCCAGTTACTATTCCTCGGATTTTTAAAATGCCCTAAGGCAAACAAACCACATAGGAATCTGGGTGTTTTGCTGGAAATAAACAAACCAACCCAAACCAAAAATGCTCATTGCAATGCATAAGAACTGTAAGATTTTAAGTGGATTTTGTTTTTTGCATTTTATAAAAGTAGAAGGTTTAGCTTGCAAAGTTGAATAAAATGAATACTGCAAAGTCCCTAAGACCTTTTGCCTCTTCCCCTGCTTTGCATTGGGAGAGCTCTGTACATTTGGCAAAGATATACATCTTCAATTAGGCACTTGTTTAAAGACTCCAATGAATTCCTGTTTAATGGATGTGATTGGAAAAGGCTTAGTTATTTATTTGGAAGTTTGGCATAGAATTGGGGGGGGGGAAAGGGGGAAAGAAAGGAAAATGTTGATGTAGTTAGTGAGCACTGGGACACAGGGGAAAAGGAGTGGGGGGATCAGATAGAAGCTTTGTGCTCCATGCAAAAAAGAGAGTCTCATGGAGGTGCCAGGGACCTCTATGGGGATTTTCAAAGAAAGACTGACCCAGATACTGTCAGAAGGATGATCTTTGCCTTTCCCCTTTTCAAAAGGGAAGATGCCCACACACTAATTGGTGTTTGTGGCAATAGAAAGAAATACAAAAGGACGTAGCATAGGGGAAAAACGAGTCGGATTTTCATATTCAACAATATTCTCCAAGGGACTATATTCTCTTTGGTCTAATCTTTGGGGGAAACCAAAAGCATAGGAACGAGGGCCCTTTGATAGTGAATGTTTTCACAACAATCAGTGGGAAATACAAAAGAAAGCTTCATCTTATTCTATGTGCACATATGTGGCTAAGGCTTTTTTAGTGAGAAGGTTCTTGTATTTATTGCTGACATCTTTGTAAATACCCAATGGAGGGGAGTGATTTATCTTCTTGGGAGCTTCTGGACAACGGCTTCCTTTCACCGGATCAGAATGCCAAAGCTGACATCACCATCTTTGTTCGAGGAGGGTTGCAGCTGGATAACCCGAGTCTTTTACATGGAGTTCTCGGTCAACTCTAGGGTCAAGGCGGAGGGAGTTCCCACAATCACTCCATTATTTGCTTTCTGCACAGAAATCATGAAGAGGCCCTGCCAGACTTGTTCTACAGCACACTGCTTTCTTCTGTATCCCACACATGGCTGGGATGCAAATGTTGGTTGAACAAATGCTTATCGGATCAACGGATGAATTAATTACGCCTTTCTAAGGGGCCTGTTTTCCTACCTGTCTAGAAGTTAACACACTGGGATGCTGTGATATAGTGGTTTGCAAGCAAAGAGCCCGAGAGACTCCATTGTGTTACAAAGTAAAAAGGACTAATGTAATATGTCTCCAGTCTGGTCTTCTTAGGTTTTCTTGAATTGTGGACTAAGTCAAAATGCAGTATTCTTAACACTCCTTCCCTCCCCCACCCCAACTCCAAGTCAAAACCACTTGCCACATCAAGAAAGGCAGCAAATTTCATTTTCTGAGAAGTTACGTCTTCCCCTGGGGTGGGTGCACCTAAATTGCCATTGTTCAATAATCTGAAACCATATTATCTGTTCATTCCTGTAGAACTTCAAGTTCTTTTTTTTTTTTTTTTTCATAATTGCTATAACATGTGAATTAGAAATTGTTTAAATTGGGGTTTTAATTAGCAGGGAAGGACCTTATTGACTAAATTGTCTCTCCAAGCAAATTTATTCTCCAAAATAAATGAGTCATTAATAGATTTTAGTTAAATCCAGGAGGTAATGTTCTTCCCGCAGGGGTGGTGGTGGTGAGAAATGCTGGATTTGTAGTCAAAGGTCATTTTTTGGAATTTCAGTCTTGCTACTTATTCTCAGTGTGGACCTTGCCAAGGTATTTGGCATCTGCCAACCCCTGGCTCATTTTCTGTAAAATGAAAGCATGGATTAGCTGACCTCTTGCCACCTTTAAAGCCCAAGGTCAAAATGGAGGATCACACCAACATTCAATAATCATTTATTAAACAGCTGTTATGTACTGGGTAAGCCTGGAAGAGATACAGAGTTCAGATGGGACCTGTTTGCTGCCCTCATAGAGCTTCCATCTTACTGAGTTCTTAGGCAGTAGAATACTGGTGGAATTTGGGGAGGGGAAGCAATTGTTGACCCTTTTTCTCCCCTATTTTTAATAATGGGACTTGATTGTGCTGCCTCCCCAAGATAAGCTTCCCCCTAACCTTAAAGTAAACAGTCCTGAAGTATCTTGGAAGCCATTCTCTGAAAAGAGAAGTATAACAGGAGGGTTCAAATCCAGTTATACAAAAAGGGAAAGAAGCCAGAAATTTATCCAGGTTCACAATAAGGACTGAAATCATGTTTTCCTGAAACAAAACATAATTTCTACTTCCCCCTCTTCTGCCTCTCATCCTCTAAGTGACAAGAGAAGCCCAGCAGTGCTATCCTTCCAAACAGAAATATGGGAAGTTGTTTGCCATCTTTTTATAAACCCCTAATGGGATCTATACTAATTTTTTCAAGGAATATTTGCCTTGAGAATGACAAGAGTTAGGGGATAGGAGACAGAGTGTAATGGTTAAGGGAGATAGCAAACAGAGAATGGGATTAGGAGATGTGTGTGGTGATTTAGATAATGTTTTCATCTCTTTTCTGAGTTTAAGCTTCTTCCTCTCTTACTTTTTTTTTAAACACTGGTTTTTCTACTTATTACTGGAATAAAGTTCTGATCCTGAACATATCACTTACTACCTATGTCATTTAGGACAAGCCAACTAGCAGAAGCCCAGAATTAGAGTCTGAAAGGGCCTCACTGACTAATCCATATGCAAACAGACTCCCTAGATAAGTAGCACAGGGAATAGAGTGTGGAGTCTGGAGTCAGGAAGACCTGCCTTCAAATGTATCCTCCATGATTTACTGCCACTCTGACCTTGGGCAAATTATATAACCTGTTTGCCTCAACTTCGTTGTTAAGTGGGTATTCTAACAGTGCATAACGCACAGTGTTTTTGTGAAGATCAAACTAATAAATTTTTGTAATGTGCTTAGCATAGTGCCTGATATATAATAGGTGCCACATAAATGCTTGTTTCCTTTCCTAATATATGCAACAAGTACATATATATCACCTTTTGTTTGAAAACTTTCTCCTAGAATCTACTATTATGAGGCAATCCAAAGATTCTCTGATCCCTAGATTTCTTATATTAAAAAAAAATTGTACAAGATAAATTAATGAAAAAGCATCTATTAAATATTTACTACATGTCAAGTGCAACTTCCCCCTTTGGGTTGATTCCCCAAGTTTCCATCATGCTGATCAATTGGATACCCAGGGATGGCCTTGTAGTTTCTTAACACTGTTGCTTTCTTAACACTGTTGCTCAAGAGCCCCCTGTCATGCTTCCCATGAACAATCAGGATAGTAGATTCCACTTAGCTCTTAGCAAAGACATTTTCTAAAATGAATAGCAGGCAAAATACTTACAAACCTTTCTCTGCATCCACTTGAGCTGCATTTTCTTTCAATCACAGAGAGCATCTCTGACAAGAGTGGGCTCAAACTTAGAGCATAATAGTGAAGTGCACATGCAGAAAAGATTGATATGTAGAAAGAGAAAACCACTTTTGCAGGAAATCCTTTTGCCCATCAGAGAGTCAGTTCTCAGTCTGTTTTCCCAGTCTATTCATTTCAGGGTCTGGTTTCCCAAGATCTAGCTTTCTCATGGTGTGTCTTTCTTGAGAACTTGATTCTTCATAGCCAAAGGTCATGTTCCATAAACGTGATTCTTCTTTTGGGTGACTGGCTCCTTGTAGCCTTGTCTGTTTGAAAGATGTGTCTCTACAGTCAGAGACTGAATGTGAGTCTCTTCCCTGTACTGTCTGCTGCAGATTGCCTGTCTGCGTTCTGTCACTTCTAATAGATTTTGTCTGCTCCTGCTGGAGTCAAGGTCTCCTTTTGTCCCGGCAGCTACCTTTAAAGTGATATGGGGATGGAGATGGGGAGGAGACATTTCTTTCTCTCTTTGAAGGGATTTCTTTCACAGACAACCCTTAAATTAAAATTCTGAGACTCAAATAAAAGTTAGTTACTGAAATGTCTCCAGAGGTGTGTCTAGCTTTGCTTTCTCAACCAATTATGCTATTCTTTTCTTGATCTTATATGTCATAAATAGAACTGATCATAGACATATAATCTTTCTAAGTCAAAACCTCATCAGATATAGTCACATTCTGGGGTTACATCAAAAGAGCTGGAAGGAGGGTTTGGGAGTGATCATGTTCTGCCCCCGTTTCACAATCACTCTGCTTTCTGGAGATAGTTAGAAAAGTGAGAGCACCTCTGCTCTCAAGGAGCTTACATGCTACTGGAGGGACAGGGAAAATGCAGAAAGAATCAGATTCATAGATGGATGGAAAATGCCAGTGGTGGATCTAGGATCCACCGATAAGGCAAAGGGGAATGTTTCTTCTCTAGTGTCCTTTACTTTGATTAAAAAAAAATCATCTATTTCTGATGTGAAATTATTTTGCCAGCACTAAGATTTTTAGTAGCAGATCCTTTCCTTTAAGGAATTTTTGTTGCTGAAAAGTCAGTCGGTGCTTTGGACCTTTTTTAGGCACCCTGCTGAAAGCTGAACAGCTAAAGCAGAGTGATTCAATTACACTGTCAAATAGAGACTTGGTTGGTTAAATCGGGGTGAAACTTGATTCAATTTTTCCACCTTTACTTTGCTATCTTTTCAGTGAGTGGGTAACTGGCCAAAGGCATTTAATTTTTTTTTGATTATTATAACTTAGAAAACTCTGATTTTTCTAGCCTAACCTTTGTCCATTCAAAAGATTTCCTATGATTAATGAGGTTCTGTCCAGCTTTAAAAGTATAAGCCAGGACATCACCAGGGAGTTGAGATTGCTGATGAATTTAAAGGAAAAAAAGTTCTCAAAACCTGTGACTTTTTAGGAAGCTTTTCTATGATTTTTAATATTGTCTTATATCAGCTACCTTCAAAACTTTTAATTTTCTATAGTTTGGCTTTCCCTCTTTCAAAGCACAGCATGAACCAAATATTTAAATTAAATCAGAAATGTCTCACATATACAAATACTAGAAAAATATTAAAGGCTTTTCTTGAATATAAACCTTGAGATAGGAACAGGAATCTAGCAAAATAACAGAAAAACTTTGTAAGCAGAAGAAGAGAGAACAGAGAGACATACAGAGGAGGGAGTCAAGGAGAAATCTTTAGGACATAAAAGGTATCAGGATAGAGAAGGAAAATGAGTAAAGGTGAAAAGGAATTATGGGAAAAGAGTCTACTGTATATGGGCAGAGGGAAGTGGCAAGGAGGTAGAGACAGGGTCATTGAAGGACCCACATTAATTTAGCCTAGGGAACTTTTGTTTTGTTCTGTTTTTTTGTTTTCTGGGGGGTTTTTTGGACAGAATCTATAAATTTCTGGACCTAGAGCTGAGAAGATGTAGAAAACAGCCAGGAAAAAGTAAAAGTTCAGGAAATTGGTATTCAATATATAGAAATGTTAAATCTTCCCCTCCTCTCTTCCCCTTATAAAAATTGCTTCTGGCATATGAATAAAGGTCTGGACTTTACCAACCTAAGTTAGAATCCTTTCTCTGAAATTAGCTGAGTCACTTAATCTCTGTTTACTTCAGTTTTCTCAGAAAATGTGAGTGCTAATAGCACCTAGCTCCTAAAGATAACAATTATAAAATGCTTGGCCCAATACCAGACACATAGTAAGCAATATGTGTTGTGCAGCTATCATCATTATTATTACTAAGAGTTCCTATTATAAGATTTTGTATGTTAGTGCTCCAGACTCCAGAAATGGAACAATCTACCTTCAGGTGGCTTATATTCTAGCTGGATGAACCTCATCTACCTCATGTGTAACTTATTTAGAATTTGAAGATATCATTGATGCACACTGGGAAAAATCCTCAGAGGCTCCATCATCCTGTTTTACAGATGGAGCAGTTAAGGTTAAGTGTCTTGGGTAAGGTCAGCAGTCAGAGTCCCCTGCCTGTATGCTTTCCATGATATAGCATTGACCTTTAAATCTTACCTCCTCACATGATCATAGATTGGGAAGTGAAGTTCTTAATTTGTCAGATTTTCCCATTACTAAGTTCACAATGCCCTTTACTGGTAGCAGCCACCAATCCAATCCATTAAATATTTATTAACCATTTACAATATGCCAGGCACTGTGCTAAGTGCTGGAGAGTCAATGAATAAAATGAAACAGCCCCAACTCTCAATGGGTTTACAATCTAAAGGGAAATTTCATATATAAAAGAAAGTAGGAAATGGGATGGGAAATTGAAGGGGGAAATTGAAGGGGGAAAGTGACGGGGTGGGAAATGGGACACCATCGGGTACCCAGTATGGGAGCATCTTGTTGCACAGAGTTGAAACTGGACAGAGCAGCCATGTAAAGTGGAGTTCTTAGAGTCCAGTTTCTGCTTCCTACAAAGAAAGGCATTGGGAGGAAGTTGGTATTCTGCTTCCAGTCCTAATTAGAGGGAGAGGAGGTTGAAATCAATTAATGCTGAAGAGATCAGAAAGGCTGAGGTCTTACTGGGAAGGGCAACTTGCTCGGCAGAACTGAAAGAAGTAAAGTAAGAAATACAGAGTGGAGCCAAGGATGTTCACAAATTTTCAATTCCAATCATAGGACACAGAACTTAGAGATACCTTAGAAAATATTGGGTCCAATCTCCTCATTTTACTGAAGAGAAAGGTGAGGCTTCTTAAAGTCACAGAACTATTGAATAACTAACACTACATTCAACCCCCAATTCCCTGCTTCTAAAACCACTGTTTCCCCCCTTCCCACCCACAAATCATTCTGCTTGTCTCACTAATCAGCTTGCAGGACACAATTCTGCCATGAAAACTGATGGAAGCTGAAAAGTGTAGACTTCTTTTTCATTGCTCATGTTGTTTATTTTGGAAATGAGAGAAAATACAGCAAGGAATTCTGTACATAACTTTTCATATACAGAGGAGAGAAAATGAGGGAGAAAGAAAGAAGGATCATTTGCCAAAGTTGATAACATTGCTAGAGAAATAGCCTTCTCTGATAATAATAAAGCAATGTGGTACACAAGGAAGTGTGCTGAATCTGGAAGCAGATGACCTGGATTTGAAACCTGGCTCTGCCACTTCCTAGATTGAGGGCATTGGGCAAAGTACTTCAATTTTGGGGTCCTCAGTTTCCTCACCTATCAAATGAAGAAGTTGGATTAGTTGGATTCTACCTCTTTTCTAGGCAACTAGTTTCATGATCCTAGGAAGCAACTACCTAAAGACAACCATGGTTGTATTGCCATGGGCATCCCTCCATGAGCATCATAAGCCATCCAGCCCTTAGTCTGCAACCATATTGCCTAACCCAATGTCTAGCCATTGTATGTGCTTTGTAAATGCTTGTGTAACTAAGAATAATACATTCTCCCCTCCAGACTCCTTCTCAAACTCTTTCCCTCTTGGTAGAACTGCTGGATTTTTTTTTCAGACACAGCCTTCTAGAATTCAGAATTGCATCCACATCATGAGTCATTGCCGTAGCACATCAATGGCGGCCGGGAACCATAAACTAAGAGAAAAGCCATAAGTCATTTGTACATGTGCATAGTCATGCAAGTTTTACAGTTCCAAAAATATTTACTAAAAGAATTAGTTTGAATCATCTGCCACAAGTTAATTTCAAATAACAAACAACTTTATGGATAGTCTTTTTCCCTCTTCAATGATGCCATTAGAGAGGAAGATGCCATTAGAGGGGAAGATGCACTAATTAGATTTGGGGTTAGTAGAAAAATATAGCAAAAGGATGTAGCATAGGGAAATTAGAAAGAAGTGAAACACTTTTCATATATGATATTTTCTGTAGGATTATATTTTTCTGTGGCTGATCTTAGAAGAAAAGCGACAACAGGAATATTGAGATGTTCAATAATCCAATCAAGTTTATTAAGAGTCATCTATGTGATATACATGTATTGTATTTAATTTATACTCTAATATGTGTTGGTCAACCTGCTATCTGTGGAGTGGGGGGGAGGAGAGGAAAAATTAGAACAAAAGGTTTGGCAATTGTCAATGTTGTGTGAAGTTGCCCATGCAGATATCTGGTAAATAAAAACTATTAAAATATTAAAAATTAAATTAAAATTTTAAAAAAAAGAGTCATCTATGTGTAAAACATTGTGTAGGATGTGGAAAAATAAAAAAATGGCAAAAATACTTGCCCTTAAGGAGATTATGTTGTGGGGAAAGTAGCAGAATAGGTAAGTATACAAACAAGTGATACCTGGAGGAAGGAGCCAACAGTGACCAACAAAGAACATCAAGAAAGGCTTTCTGGGGAAAAAATAGCTCATAATCTACACCTTGAGGGAAATGAGGTAAGGAGAACTCAGCGAAAAGAAGATAGTTCAAGAGATGCTATAGAAGTGCAATTATTAGGAATTGGAATCGGATTGGATTTGGAGCTTTAGGAAGAAGGAATACAGGAGGATGATCATCAAGGCTATTAATCTTGGTAATGGGAAGGATGGTGGTCTCATCAACAGAAAAGGGGAAAATTAGAAAAAAATGTATTTAGGGGGAAGATAATGAATTCTATTTTTAAAATGTGCTTGAGTCACCTATAGGGCATCCAATTGGAGTTATTTAATGGGCAGTTAGATGATCTAAGAGGAGACTTGTTTTCAGTAAACAAATGAGGGATGATTATTCAATATATAGACATTAGAGTCAACTGAAAAGTGATGATAATCAGTTTATAAGATCACAGAAAGAGCATTTAAAGAGGAAACCCAATAGAGACTCAATATGGAACCCTCTTATTAAACATTAAAATATATTAACTTTGTTATCAGATATCCCACTCTTCATTACCCAAATGAATCTTGTCTGTACTTTTGAATTCCCTTGGAAATTAGAATTGAAGAGACCCAGGAAGTCTGGGTTTGCTGCTGAAAATTTTAACTTCCTGGATAAAGAATCCCTTCTATTCTAGACAAAATTAGGGAGTAAAGTATTTGATGACCATGCATAAAGAGTCTAACTTTAGCTTAAAAAATAAAGCATCTATTTCAATCAAGGACCATTACAATTTCCTTAACTATAAAATTAATTCTGTGAAATTCCAAAATCTGTGATCTGAGTTGTCAAGTACAGAGCTTGCACTGATGAATTCTGAGAGAAATATAACATTTCCAATTTATTCTTCTTGGCAATTCTGTGCCTCATTAAAAGAAAAAGAAAAACAAAATAAAATAAAGAACTGCTTTACTGTACTCAGCATTTGTCTAAAGGGCAAAGTGAGTGTTTGCAAGGCCTTTCAGCCTATGCACAGATGATGTCTCTAATGGAGAGTATTTCCCATCTATGGCCCTGACCTGGAAATGTTCAACTGAATAAAATATTCAACACTCTATTCAATCCCTAATAGGAAGCCTCCTAATCTATGGCTGGACTATTAGTGACTGACTAGTTGGTTCTAATGGCAATTTAGACATTGAAAAGGAGATTTTTTTTTCTTCTTGCTACACTGGAAAATGACCTTTTGCTGGGATATATAAAGAGACACTGAAGGAAATTGTTTTTTTTTTTTTGTTTGTTTTGTTTTGTTTTGTTTTTTGTTTGTTTGTTTGTTTTAAAAACTCCAACCTTCAGCACTGACCTGGCAATCCTTTGTTGAGCAGGAGGATGAGAAACAGCATCTCAAAGTCTCAATGTATGGAAGAAGCTGAGGCAGTCCAAAACATGTCTAATCAAGAATCTCTTCTTTGTCACAGGGATAAGTAGTCAGTTAGCTTTTTCTTGAAGAATTTTAATTAGAGAGGAAGCTTCTCCTTTCCAAGACAGCTCATTTCAGTTCTGGATAATTCTAATTACTCTTATAATGTTCTTTCAAAGTGCTTCCCACTGCTTTATGGGCAACTTATACCTGCTGTTCCTTTTGTGTGTTCTGGGGTTCAAGCAAACAAATGCAATCTGTTATTTTTTTTTGGGGGGGGGACAATTTAGTGTTGAGATTAGAGTCATGAAATTTAAGCTTAAATGTCTGTTCTTGCTCTTAGTATTAAGCCTCAGTCTCTCAGAGTTTCAATTTTTTTCATCTGTAAAATAGAATCAATGATCTCTGAGGTTCTTCTTAGCTCCAAACCCATGGCCTAAATTCGGCATGACAATTATACCAGCCCCTACCTGAGTTTTCTCTTCTCAAAGCTAAACAAAACGCAGTTCTTATAATCCCATCTCTTATTTTACATGAATTTGAAGACCTTGTCATATGAGGATTGTTTGAAAGAACATGTTAAATTAAGTTTTCTCTTATTCTATTATGCCCATATACAGTGTGTCAATGGTTTACTCAGTCCTCTTACTATATCTGAAAAAGATCTCAAACTTGTTAGGTTCTTACTAAGTGCTAAGGCGGTACTTAACAATTCTCTAGTTCTGGCCTTTACTGGGAGTTTTACTTGTGAATTCCTGGGGAGGAGCTTGCATGCTTAGGAGGAGCAAGTTCATTGGTTGAAGTAATTTTTCCCAGAAGCCCTTGCATTATCCCATGCCCATTCTCTGGGAGGATAAAAGAGGGCAGCACTCGAGAAAAAGAGGCATCTTGTTTGGACCAGACTTAAGGGGGCTCTCTGGAGGAAGAAGTCTCTCCTCTAGACCAGAGAGCAATCAGCAATCTCTGGAGACAACAGCACGTTACAAAACTCTCTTGTGTCTCAGGTTCTGTCTCTTCCCCTATTTCCAGGTGTCTCTGTCACTGTGTCTGCCCATCTGTCTCTTTCATTCTCTAACAACAGAGAAAACGCTTTACAAACTTTCACCCATATGTCTAGCATTGATTACAATAGCACAATCTAACATGTTTTTTTGCAGAACATACGCTCCTTGTGGTCAGGATCTATTTTGATTTTTCAAAAATATATTTCTATTGCCTGGCTTATAGGCAGTGCATAATAATTGCTTATTGGTTGACTTGTTGCAAATTCAGTATGGGGAGGAAAGACATGAACTCTTTATCAATACTTAAGAATGGAACACAATGCAACTGTTTGGTCATGTATACATATATTGTATTTAATTTATACTCTAACATATTTAACATGTATTGGTTGACCTGCCATCTGGGGGGGGGGAGAAGGAGGGGAAAAATTGGAACAAACTGGAAATCAATTGTCAAAGTTGTAAAATTACTCATGCAAATATCTGGTAAATAAAAGCTATTATATATATATATATATATATATATATATATATATAAAGAATGGAACACAAAACAGCAAAGATTGCTGAGCTCCATATTAATCCTAAAACAGTGACTCATACTGTATAGTGTTATGGAAGATGACTGCAAAGAAATATGTGAGCAGAAAAGGACATCAATCAGTCACTGATTGAGGGTGAGATGGCAGAAAAATTAGAGAAATAACCCATTCTTCACCCTTCTCCTTACCATGCACAAAAGTAGATTGGTGACCATCATGTGGAGGAATTATGGGATAATAAGGAACAAGGAAAAATGGTGAATGGACTGTGATTTGCACTCTGAGGTGCCACCTCAAGGAAACAACAAATCTCTTGCAATGATGACAGACAACTCTCCATGGAGGGCAGAAAAGACCAAAGATTAGAAAAAGAATATTTTGATGATGCTATCACCAGCTCTTGTCAGTCCAAAGTGGTTAGCCTCTCAATCCTCTGCTTAGCTTGAATGACAGATTAACTTTATCTGATTTCATCCAAAAGAACATTTATCTTCACTAATCTTCACTAATCTCATAGAGAATAGCTGTTCCAAAGAAGTACTTCACTTTTTCAGCTGAGGAAACTGAGACCCACAGAGTTACTTAATTGAAGTCATAAAAGGCAAAATGACTCCAAAATCAACTTTCTTTCCACTGAATCAATCTGACTCTTCAATTAAACTCAATAAACATTTATTAAATGTCTACTATGTTCCAGGCAATGTGCTAAGTGATGGAACTTTTCGGTTGAATCTTAAAAAAAACATATTTATTAAGTGCCCAGATTCCCACTGTGCTAGATGCTTTGATTATAAAGAAAACAATGAAATAATCCACAGTGGTAAAAGAGTTAAATTTATGAGGAGAAAAGTGGATAGAGTTTTTACAAAATTCATAGGATTCAGATTTGGAAGTTACTTTAGTTCATCTACTGAAAGCCCCTCATTTTATGGATGAAGAAACCCTGACTCAGGGAGGTCTGTGTCTCTGATCCCAAGTCACTGGGAGAAAACTGGGATTTAAACCCAGGTTCCTTGAATCCCCACTGCTCTTTTCACTGTATAAAGACGCTGCCCCAAATTTATTTCAAGATACAGAGCTCAGAAACACCAACAGGATATGAGGCCTAATGCTTCATATACAAAGAAAGATATAAAGATATAAAGAAATATATAAAGAACAAATATAATATAAATATAGAGAAATATATAAGAAAATATGAATATAAAGAAATATATAGAAAATATAAAGAATATAAAGAAATATATAAGAATATATAAAGAAATATAAATAAAAAAGAATAAAAAGCAAAATGAAAAAAAAAAAGCCATTTCTTTCCCTTACAGAGCTTAGATGCATAAACGCTCTCATGCTTAGAAAGAATTAAGTTAAGCCAGCTACTTAACTCATAAGATAATTTGAAGAAGAGAAAAAAAAATAATCATTGAAATTTGAACTAGTAAGATAATTGGAGGAAGAAAAATCTCATGGAAAGGGTCAAAGTCCTTGTTAACAAATAGATTCCCAGAGATGGAATTGGCAGCTCTTGGCTTCTAGATCAATAGATGAGTCATATCCCTAATGCATGTCTAAGAATCTATTAAGCATTTGCCTCTCTTGTAATACTCAGCATTTTCCAACACTTCTTTGGGATCTGGAAATACTCTTAGCTGGCAGGCTAATGTACCTTGCTCTGAGATCCCTTGGAGATTTCGATTATGATGCTGCTTTGCTACCTTGGATGAATTCCCTTCCTACTTTTCCAAATGTAAATCACTTTAAAATAGAATGCTTTCAAATCTGGGAGAAGTGAGAAAAGGAGCCTCCTAAACCGCTGCCTCCATCTCCCATCACCAGATGAATATTTCATTTCTTGTCGCTTTGGAGATTGGAACTCTGTAGTCTCCCAATAAAACCCAAAATAAAGAAAAAAGGTAGATAGGAAATGCCCTCAACATAAAACAATATTTAAAACAATATTTCATAATCCTAGAAAGCTAGAATGTATTTGATTTAAATGATTTTCTTCCTTTGGATTTGGTGTTCTATCATTTCAAAAAAGAGGCATTTCTTCCATTTTGGGGAAAAAGGGGTAGAGACGCTCTTCTAAGTCCTGAGTTGTCTAAAAAATTTAGAAATCTTCAGGTAGAAGGAGCTTGAGATGACATTTAATACAATTTCACAATGTGGACAAGAAAGGAGAGGCTTAATGGTTTGTCCATAGTCACACAATTACTATAGAGTTGTAATTCCCAATTCTTTTCACTGTAGCTCTTTCTAACTTATAAAACAGAGCAGTGTGTACAGTGGCTAGAGCACTGGATCTGGAGGCAGAAAAACACTTTCTGAGCTCAAATCCAGTCTTAGACACTTACTAGCTATGTGATCTTGGGCAAGTCACTTCACCCTGTTTACCTCAGTGACCTCATTTGTGAAATGAGAAGGAAATCTCAAACCACTCCAATATATTTGCCAGGAAAACCACAAATGGGGTCAGCAAGAGTTGGATATAATTGAAAATTATTGACAATCAGAACTTATAAGAAAAGTTCAGTATGTCATCATATGATGATACAGGTTCATAGATTTGGTGCTACATAGGACTTATTTCCAAGTTCAGCAAATCTAATTCACCATTTTATAGATAATCTAGATTTCATAGGTGAATTGAGACAAATATAATTTAAATAATTTCCCCAACCTGGTTCTTCATTCTTAAATGTATGTATTAATTTAACAAACACTCATTAATTAGCTCATTTGTATAAAACTCTGCATTAGGGCTGAAGATAGCTATAACCTAGATTCTATTCTTTACCCACAAATTATAGGATAGAAAGGAAAACAAAAGTTGTTTCCTTCTAATCTTATATTTTAATATCCCGACTAGCTTTCTGGAGGATCTGGGGACCAGCCTTGGTCTTAGTGGAGGAGTGAAGGAGGCAGAACAGCCATGAGGCTGGTCAAACATGGAGTCCTTATTTCAAGTTCTCTCAGCCCTTAAATATCTTAATATGATTACATCATTACAGCACAATTAGCATGTGCTAACTAGAGAACCATTACATCATCACATCACACTGAGCAAGTGCTAACTATAAGCTTTATATCACCACAGCACAGTGTAAGTGCTAGCTAAAAGTACCATGCTATTGATATGTAAATGCTTTTCTTTACTCTAAGTATCCCTTGCTTCAAGTAGAACACAGGTAGTCCTGCACTCCTTGACTTCTCAGGAAAGGTGAGAACACCAAAGGGAGGGGGGGAGCCAAACCAGACCCTGGCACCCAGAGCTCCCCCACTATCTGCAGCCCTCTACATTATATAGCTTATTTTATACATTTAAAAACTTGATTCTGAGAAAGGGTTTATAGATGTCATCAAACTGACTGTCCAAGACATCTAAGACACACACACACAAAGACACACACAGACACACACACACACACAGACACACAGACACACACACACTTAAATGTCTTTTCCTGTGTCAGAAGTGGTCAGCCTTGGACCCATTTCCAAGGTCACCTACAGACTCAGGGCAATTGCTTTCATTTCTTCTGTTTTATAAACTAACATGTACATAGCATATGTGTGTAGATATGTGTATATACATACATACATGTTTGTGTTCCTCTCCACATGTATATGTATCTCTGTATGTATGTATATATAAATATGCACATATACACACATACAGAGATACATATACATGTGGAGAGGAATATATATATATAAAACACATGTGTGTATACATGTAGGGAGCTGCATTCAATATTCTGCTCGATAGAGGAATACTGTCCAAATCTTGATGTCTCCCTGCCATGTCTTGTAATGACAATAAAGCTTCACTTGGACCGAGCTTATAATATATATAATATAATATATTATATTCATAATATAATCCAGAGATTATATTTGACTCTACGGTCCTTTGATTGCCACAAATCATCGCAAAGAAGTCTTGGCAAAGTTCTGAGAGAAATGTGACACGGGAGAGCGTAGTCTCAGTCAGCTTTATGGATATTTCATTCACTGATCTCATAGTGAGTACTCTGCAGACCCAGAAGGCTTGATTACCAGATGGAACCATTGACTTGAATTGTGAACTTAGAACAGAACCTGATGCTTAATAACCACATAAGAAATGTTATCGTGTTACTTACTTGTCTCTTACATTAACTTTTTTTATTCCACAGTTGGAAATTGTGGCAAACTCTAAGATTTCCCTTTAAAAAAGAGATAAATAAGGTCAATTTTTGAATGCAGAGTTAAGAAAAATGAACTTTTCATGTGCAATTTTCCCTTAGTTTCTTCCTGATGATTGAGGTTCCTGAGAAGACCCTGAATGGAGAAAGTCAAGATTTTTATTCTGAGATACAGGAGCTCTTATTTCCTCCCAGGATTAAGTTACACCTTTTAAATTTATCTCCACATTGGGTAGCCAACACTGTACCTGAGGCAAATTCAGCTGGGGATGTGGTGGGGGGACATAGGTGAACAAGCAAAAGGACAGTGTCATAGTAAAGTTAGTTGGAGGTAGATACACAGCCATTCAGGAGAGGAATGAATCTCTCAGAGGGAACAGTCATTCCAAGAAGGGGTAGCCAATCTTGGCTCTCTTCTAGGACAAGGTAGCACTTTTTAGCAAAGCTGGGTGTAGCACATCGTGCTTAAAACCTTTATATTAGAAATTACAGGTGAATCAGACAAAATCAATCCTATATCTCCTCCTTCCCCACTCTTTGTCCTTTAGTGATCAATCACAAACTATAAAGGATATTAAGTCTGGTCATTATTTAATTAAGGAACATCTCTATAATATCGTGAAATAGTATTCCAGTTTTAGGGAGTAACTAGGTGGTACAGTGGATAGAATACTGGTGTAGTTGAAGACATCTTCCTGAGTTCAAATCTGACTGCAGGTATTTACTAGCTATGTGACCCTGGACAAGTCACCTCACCCTGTTTGCCTCAGTTTCCTCATCTGCAAAAATGAGCTGGAGAAAGAAATGGCAAACCTCATCCAGTATCTCTGTCAAAAAATCTCCATATGTGACTTAAGCAAATTGCTTTGAGTTTCATCCTCCATAAAATAAGGGGTTTTAGACCAATTGATTTTTTTTCTTACTGTACATGCTAAAATCCTTCTCTACCAATTCTATATTTCTGCTATACTTCAAAGAGCTAAAATTTCTCTAAAAGTTAATTTTTTTAACTTTTGAAAAAGTGATTTATGGAAAACCTGAAAAGACTTATAGAAACTGATGCATAATGAAGTGAATAGAACTAGGAGAAGGTTCTACACAAAAACAACAATATTGTTCAGTGAAGAACTGTGAATGACTTAGCTATTCTCAGCAATTTAATGATCCAAGAACAACCCAAAGGACTAAAGCCTTCAAAGAAGGGATCATTTTTGCATGCAGACTGAAGCAGGATATTTTTCACTTTTTTTTTCTTTTATTTGAGTCTTCCTGTACAAAATGACTAATATGGAAATGTTTTACACAATTGCACATGTATAACCTATATCTGATTGCTTACTGTTGTCTCGGGGAGGGGAATAGGGGGAGATGGACCGATAGATTTAGAACTCAAAACTTGAAATAAAAATGTTTTAAAAAGGGCTTCGTGACATTTCAGGAACAGACGAGAACAGGTTTAATTAATACATAGAGAAGGATTGGAGATTGAACTGCAGGCACTTTACAAGCCAAAACCTGAGTCCAGGCCCTGAGGTTCCTTTGTTACTCTTGTTACAGTTGATAGCATCGCCCCACCTGGAGCTACTTGGAAGGAGACGCATTCACAGAGCTCCTAAATGGTTGATGTTATCAACTGTAACAGGGGAAACAGACAGAAAACATTGAACAGTTCAGGTCTTAGCAAGCAAGGGAAGGAGAAACTCGATTTTAAGTCATCTTGGAAAGAGCTAGATGCGATAACTTTTAATCTAAACCCTGGGCTCGCAATGATGGTGGTGTTTCCATTTGATCACTCGTATTCCTCCATTCACCATTTCTTGGTCATCTTTTCTCTGAAGAAAAAGAGCAAAAAGCTCTTATAGCCCTCTTTCCCAGCAGTATCTGGTATAAGATGACAAAAGAAAGGTCCCTAAATCTAGTCTTTGGCATCAAATGGAGCAGAAGGCCTTAGGGAGGGCATTTAGGGACTCTTTTCATATGATAGTCTGTGTTCCCAGAAAGAGATGAACATACAGGAACAGTGATTACATGAGTACATCATCCCTTTTTGCAATTCCAATTTCATAATATCTCCATGAATCCTAATAACAATAAAAAACACATTCCCTAAGAGGGCCAAACTAAGGTAACTCTAGGGGAAAAAAAGCAATCCAGATTTTACTGTAGCAAAGATTTGAGAAAAGTTTAGTTGATCTTTGACTGACTTTTTTTTTTATATAATTCTGTCCCCAAGTTTATGTAAGCAGTAGCTGAAATCAATGGCACTCAAAGCACCTAAGCCCTATCTGTAGATTCTCTGGAAGGAAAATATTTAGTTCCATGATCTTCCTTCTTTCAAGAAGGGATATAGTATTGATTGTGAAAACACAATGATCCCATTATCAAGATGTGTGGTTAAAAACAGACACACAAAAATTTAGAACTCTAATCCAAAGAACCTACATATGCAAAAATGTTGGTAGTGATTCTTTTTGTGCTAACAAAGAATTGGAAAAGGAGTGGAAGGCCACTCAGTTAAAGAATGGTAAATAAGCTATGGGGTATAAAGGTAATGGGATATTATGTCATATAAAAAAAAATGATGAACAAGCTGGTTTTAGAAAGGCCTGGAAAGATTTACATGAATGAATGCTGAGCAAAACAAGCAGAACCAGGAATATGCAATATTGTATATAGTAATAGTGAGAATGTTCAATGATCAACTATGGTTCTTCTCAGTGGTTCAGTAATCCAAGGCAATTCCAATGAACTTTGGAAAGAAAATGCCATCTGCATACAGAAAAAGATATGAGGAGACTGAAAGTAAATTAACACATGCTATATTCACTTTTTTTTTTTACTCTTTCCCATGGTTTTTCCATTTTGCTCTGATTTTTCTCTTCAACATGATTCATAAAACAATGTGTATTAAAAATAAATACATTTACTAAGAGAAAAAAAAAAACAAACACCCTCAAGCCCAAAAACCTATAATCCATTAATCAATCATGATTTCAGTGGACTAGTGATGAAGTTTGTTCAACTCCTAATAGAATGGTGATGGATTCAGAATGAGTCATGTATTTTTTGTCCAGTATTTTCCATAGATCTCTTTCCTTTTGTCCAACACAAGATGTTTTGATGACTTTTGCTTATAATATAGTTTGAAGCCTGTGACTACTATTCCATTTTTATCCTAACTTCATTTCATAATTTCCCAAATATTCTAGATCTCTTATTTTTTAAATGGATTTTATTAGTTTATTATTATTGTTTTATTATTATTATAATTATTTATTATTACTTTTCTCAAGTTCTATATATTCTATCTATAATTCAAGTAGTATAGCATTAAAGTGTAAATTCATTTTATTATTATTGTCATTTTTATTATTTTTGTATGGTCTATCCATGAGAACTTATTCCTCCAGCTATTAAGGTTCTTTAAATTTTTTACAGTAGTACTTTGTAACTTAATCTATATAAATCATTGGTGTATTTTGGGATATTGATGCCATGCCCGAATATTATATTCATTTTGTATTCATTTAGAATGGGATTTCCTTTTTTATTGCTTCTTGTGTTTTGTTATTGTTATATAAAATATTTTTGAATTTTGAGAATTAATTTTGTAATGTCCAACATTGCTTTAACTATTAATTATCTCAGTATTTTTGCTAATTCTCTGGGGGTTTCCAAGTAAACCATCATATCTTTGGTGAACATAGATAGTTTTATCTCCTCTTTATTCATTTTTAGTCCTTTAATTCCTTCTCATCTTATGTCTAGTGCTATTATTCCTAGAGATATTTCAAATAATACTGAACAAAGTGGTATCCTTGTCTCATTCTTGTATTTATTGGAAGAGATTCTAATGAATCCCTGTGGCATGTGATGCTCGCTTTGGGTTTTAGATAGATTTTTTAAAAAAATTATATTGTAAAAGGTCCCTCTATGTCTATATCTTGTAATGTTTTTAGCATAAAAAGAATGTTGTACTTTGTCAAAGAGCTTCTCTTCTATTGAGTGGCCATGTGGTTGGATGTTTTGGTTTTTATATTGATTATTTTTACTAATGTCCAACCATTAGGTTACTTAGGATAATAACATCTCTTTTAGGCTAACTTTATGTTTGTTTGTTGACTCTGATTATAAAAAATTCATATTTAGTTTATAATATATTGTTAAATATGATTGAAAGGATATGATATTTCCCCTAAAGACTACTTTAACTGTATCTTAGAAATTTTGGTATGTTGTTTCATCATGAAAGTAGCAGAGATAGCTAAAAACTGTCTTCAGAATTTCTACATTGCTCCTAATCCTGATTTATTTTTGTATTGCAGTTCTACCTCTTATAGAGGGCAGGAACTCTGAAGAGGTATACCTAAGTCTCAGTATGGTTGATTTAATCCTACAACAAGATGTTAACTCAGTGAAATTGAGATAATGATTCTCTAGTTTACATGTACTTAGTATTAGTATAGTTCTACAAGTTGACACCTATTCTACAAGATTGACACCTATGATGATATACTTATAATAGAGTATATAAGAGCTAAGAGATATGGGAGAGACAGACTGGGAGATAAAGAAGACAGAGGATTGGCAGGTGGAGGACAGACTAGAAGATAAAGACTCTCTTGGTGTCTGTCCTGTCTCCTTCACTTCTCCACTAAGACCAAGGCCCATTTGAAGGTCACTCAGAAAGCTAGCCTGGTTGTCCTAAAAAATTAATCTCAGTTACATAAATACATACTTTTTTTAAAAAAGCACTCCAAGTTCCTTATGAATATCCCTCCACCATCCTTTTTCTCCAGACAAAATATCCCTAGTTTCTGCAGTTGTTATTTGGTGTAATCTCTGGACACACACCAGAGAATCTTAGATTTGGACCTGGAAGAAATGTCAGAGATCACATATTTCAATCTTCTCTAATTACAGGTAAGATAGCTTATACTCTAGGAAGTTTTGACTTACCCAAATTTACAAACGTGGCAAATGCCAGAGGAAAGATTTGGAACTTCTAGGTCTTCTGACTAGAGCAACTGACTTTTCCCACCATATCATGCTGGGGCTATCTTGATTATCTTTTCTGATCCTCTTAAAATGTGTTGTCATCAAATGGACACAGTGTTCCAAGTGCCATCTGTTCAACACAGAAAAAGTCTTTCCTTCCTCCATCTGGAGAATAGACTTGAATGAATAGTAAAAATATTATCTTGCCACCATTTTAGAAACTGAGGACTATAGATAACACTTAGACCCCTCTATTTGAAGGACTGAGAAATTTCATTCCATCAGTTTTCTTTTTCAGTTGATTCTATATTCCAGAAGTCATAGAATGACAGTCAATTTAGACAACATAGAATCCTCACTTCAGACCCTGAAAAATTCAATCCTCCAAAATGGCACTTAAATGCAGGTCATTAACCCCTAGCTGCTCCCAGGAATCTAAAAGTGACACTTTTCTTTTCTCTCCCCCAGAACTGCACAACTCTTTCTACTAGGTTTTTTGCCAGCCTACATTTACCTTTCAGAATTTTCTGCTGACAAGTGATATTGTGTAAATGCAATGACAGCCATGAGTTGTGACAACCACATTGAAAAATTTTATGACAAAATTACTGCTAAATTAGCTTTTTGTATTATGTGGTCTCACTGGGAAATATTGTATAATTTGTCCCTGAAATTAGGTTAGTCTGACTAGGGATGGGATGTAGAGTGGGATGGGGGGAGCATTTAATGTGACTAACTTAGCATAGATGAATGACTGTGGGTAGAATAAGCCCACTTTATGCTTTTCTCTTCTCCTTTATAAACCACTTTGATCAAAGTGCTCTGATTTTGGAGTAAAAGTTTTATGAACTGGTGACAATGTGCAAGGGGGAGGTCTGGGGAACAGTAGAAGCTTGGAAGAAGTTGATGTAGGAGGAGGAGGTGGGAGAGGGGAAGGAGGACTACAAAGATAAGTCTGGAGAAAAAAACTAGAAGCAGATCATTAAAAAAAAAACAACCTCAAATAACAGATAAATGATTTTGGACTTTGTTCAGTAGATGCTAAGGAGCTATACAAGAGTTTTTGTTTTGCAGTGGTATTATATGATCAGTGGTGAACATGAAGATGATAACTTCAGTAGGAGCTTAAAAATAGGTTGGAAAGGAAATCTTACAATATAACTAACCTTGCTCAAATCTCATTCCCTTAAAGCCAAAATGAAGAGGGATTCTTTGCAGGTCTTAGGTGAAGAGGCAGCTGGCTAGCATGAATTTTCTATAAATCTGAGTTCAGCATTCTTAAGCATAAGGAGCAGGAAAAGTCAGAGCTTAGAATCTTTGCTTTAACTAACAAGGGTCTCTTTGTCCTTCTGTGTGATGTTTGTTCTTCAAATTTAGGAGATTTACCAGTGAACATTTGCAAAGGAACAGCTTTCTATTGTCAGAGGCATGCCTGCTTGATGGTATGAGTCCTCCATCTAGTAAGATAAGTATTTTCACCAAACTCAGCCTGAGAGCTGGGACTGAGATGGACCTCCATCTAATAGTGGGTTATATGAGGAGGGAAAATAGGAAGGGATACAGGAGCATCAAGATCAGGGGAAAATGCTGCAATTGAGTCTTTTAGCTCTCATTCTTTCTCTTTGTCTTTTCTCTCTTTCCTTATTTCTTTCCTTCCTTTAATTCATCTATCCTTCCTTCCCCCCTTCATTGCTTTCTTCCTTCCTTACCTTTTCCCTCCTCCCTCCCTCCCTTCCTTCCTTCCTTCCTTCCTTCCTTCCTTCCTTCCTTCCTTCCTTCCTTCCTTCCTTCCTTCCTTCCTTCCTTCCTTCCTTCCTCCCTTCATTGCTTTCTTCCTTCCTTCCCTTTTCCCTCCTCCCTCGCTTCCTTCCCTACTTCTTTCCCTCCCTCCCTCTCCTCTTCCTTCCTTTCTTCCCTCCTCCCCTCCCTCCCTCCTCCCTTCCCTCCCTCCCTCCTTCCTTCCTTCCTTCCTTCCTCCCTTCCTCCCTTCCTCCCTTCCTTCCTTCCTTCCTTCCTTCCTTCCTTCTTTCCTTCCTTCCTTCCTTCCTCCACTTCTTTTTATCTCGATTTCCTCCTTCTCTCTTTTTCTCCTTCTTTCCTTCCCCCTCTCCCTTCTCCTTCTTCTCTGACAATCTGTCCCCCAAGCATAGTCACCATATTAGGAAGCCAATAGAAAACAGAAATCATGTATATGTAGTTGCCCTATAATTCATAAGGGGGAAAGTGGATAATTTTCAGGCATTCTTATTTTTAAATAGCACAGTTTGAGCAACAGTAATGAAATAGAAAAAGCAAATTACATTGGGGAAAAAAACAACATAGAAATAATGGGTTCAGAATTAGTATAAATGGGAGTGGGTTTAAAAGGACACTCGTCTACTGCTGCCCAATAACAGCATGTATCTTATAATGGCTGAATGAGGATCATCTATAAAGAGGAAAATGGAAGTCTTATAATAAGAACAATAATGACTTCTGTGTTTTCCTAAGATTTGCCATCACCTGTTCTGATTGATCACGAAGCACTCCTTTAAATCTGAGAGAGTGATTGCCAATATGCTCTTTGGCCTCTGCCTACTGTGAGCTGACATGACAAAGAAACACTTTCCTCAGGATTATGAAAAAAGTGGGAAATGAAGTGATCCATTTGTTTGATTCAGGAGCACCTTTCCCTGAAACTTGTCTCCCTGCTGCCAGTTCCAGAAACAGAATCAATCTGGGGGAGTAATAGAAGGCTTTAAATATGAAGAAGAGAGAAACATTCTTAACTGTGATGAAAGGACTAAGAAAGAGGGAGGGAGAATGAAGTTTAAGATGACATTCAAAAGTTTCAGGGAATTGATGAAGGAAAATAAGTCAACCAACCAATATTACCTGTGCTTTCCAAGCCATTGAAAACTGGATGAAAGTCATTTGAAAAGCTCATGAAAAGAAGAGGAAGACAGCTGAGTTTAATTTTTGGTTCTGACATTTATGAGTTTTATGTCCTTGGATTAGTTAGAGGTTTATAGGTGAAGGTCAGTGATGGGCCTTGCAAGGCATAATCCTGTTCCTCTCGTTTTACTGATGAGAAAGCCAAAGTCTAGAGAGCATAGTATGTAGCAAGGCAGGAATTTGGATCCAGATTCTCTGCCCCTTCAATTCATCCTTCTGACTTCTATACTGGAGCACCATGATGATTCATGTATATATGCAGAAACCCCATGTTTTTGGAATAAAACATTTCAAAACTAAATGCTTCCAGGAATTCAATAGCCAAATTAAATAATCCACCCAAGTATCTTATTTTATAGCATTTTTTCCTGCCAAAAATTATTCGCTTTTGCAAGAAAGGCTGCATAAAAACAATTGATTTTTCTTTTCATAAAATGACTTTTGGATTATTGGTGACATAATTAAGAAAAGAATAATGGGATACAGTAATAATACACAATGGATTAATATTAATTGAAAATATCCTAAAGACTTTTCTCTGTGGATTTTGCTTTTCTCATATCTAAAATGAAAGGTTTGGCCCAATTTAAGAGATTTTTATATTGCCTTTCCACATGAACAATCTATGAAAAGAGAAGGGAATACAAAAGGAGGAAATGGATCTTTCTTTTCTATTATGCATGAAAACTTTAATTTCTAAGCTACTGGACAGGAAAGATACTCTCAATCATTATTTGAATGTTAGCTTGGATAAATCAAATTGAAAAAAAAATTATTGAACTGTGTCCAGTTCTGGGATAGTGGCACTCAGAATCCAAGGGATATGAAATACCTTCATTAAAAATGGTCTTATCTGAGGCAGATAGGTGGCACAGTGGATAGAGCATCAGCCCTGAAGTCAGGAAGACCTGAGTTCAAATCTAGTCTCAGAAACTTACCACTTCCTGGCTGCGTGACCCTGGGCAAGTCACTTAACCCCAATTGCCTCAGAGGAAAAAAAAGAAAGGAAGAAAAAAGGTCTTATCATTAAAGTACACAATAGTTTTTCTCCATGATTTACTAATTACACTTGTTGCAATACCCATGTTTTAAGTATTATGGACATGTCTTCTGTCTATGCACAGTAACACAGTGGAAGGAACACTGGCTCTTGGGTCACTGAGTCTAACCTTTTCATTTTACAGGGAAAGGCATGAGGCTCAGAAAGACTAAATGCCTAAGATCACACTTGTCCAAGATGGTGTCATAAGTGTCTGAGCCAGGACTCAAAAGCAGGATCACAGATACTCTATTTCACTGTGAATTAGAGATCTTGAGTTCAAATCCCACTCTTGATACCTCTGTAACTTTCGACTTGCTACCAATTTTCTGAGCTTCAGTTTCTTTGTAAATCATAAACCAAAGGGCTTCAATTAAATGTCACCTGAGATCTTTTCTAGTTCTAGACCCTATAATTATATGAAATTTCTGAAAATCTCTGGGTTAACAAATGGAGAGATTATAGGAGACAAAAAAAAAAAAAAAAAAAAAAAAAAAGACCTCTTCTAGAGAGCTTTGGGGAGAGATGTTTTGAGGGTGGGGACTGTTTCAATTCTGTCTTTGTATTCTTTGTACCTAAGAAGGCCTAACAGATAATAGGCTGCTCATAAATATGTATTGAATTGAATTGAATATACAGCTGCATTAAAAAATAACCGAAAGTCATCGTTAGAATGGGCTGGCATAAGTGGTTTGTGATTTGTGTTGTTGACAAGAACATTCACAAAGACATTAAAAAAATTGTACTATAGTCATCTCTCTAAAAAGAGCCTGCACAATAGGCTGGTCTCTTACCACCATCCTTCCTCCCTAATTGGTTCTACCTGCGTATGTAGGTGTGGGACAGTCAATCTACTTTTTCAAAAAGAGAAATGAAAGAACATAAAGTTTCTTTTCAAATAAGTTGGCAAAGCTAGCTTACAAGTTACATAAAGCAGATAGCAAAGCAGATCAATGGCAGCAGTGGGAAAATGAGCATGCAAGACAAAGGTAGCCTAGAATGTTCAGGACAGCCAGTGGAATCTGGTCTATAATAGGAAATACTCCTTCTGTTGGAGTCATTCCTATTTTTAAGGGCACTAGAACCCATCATCTGAGGGGTTTATGGACCCAGTATGGTTGCTAAGTGGTACAGTGGCCAGAGAGAAGATCAAGGAGACCAGAGTTCAAATGCTGCCTTAGATACTTCCCAGATACACGAGTCTGTTCCTTGAGCCATGTAATTTTTCTGTCCTTCAGGTACCTCACCTATAAAATGGAGAGGGGAGCCCGTCCTTCACCTACGCATAAAATTCAGCTGACACTGCACATGTGAAATGCTCTACAAATCTCAGTGTTATGTAAATGATAGCTGTGTAAGCAGGTGATTTCAAGCCAATGGGAGATTCCTTGACAACTCTTTTTAAGGGAGATTTCTTGTGACAGGTTAGGCCCAACAGGGGCTTAAGCTAGTTAGCTTTCTTCCATGCTTTTAGTTCCTTCTTTATAGACAAATGTTTATCTTTTATAAAACAAGGATCAGCATTATACCCTTCAACAACATTACTACATGATGATCAATTCTGATGGACATGAGAGGATCCAAATAAGTTCCAATTGATCTGTAATGAATAGAACCAGCTACACCCAGAGAAAGAACACTTGGAAATGAGTGTAGCTCACAACTTAACATTTCCACTCTTTCTGTTATTGTTTGCTTGCATTCTTGTTTTTTCTTCTCAGGTCATTTATACTTTCTTTCTAAATCTGATCTTTCCTGTGCAACAAGATAACTGTATAAATATGTACACATATATTGTATTTAAGATATACTTTAACATGTTTAACATATATGGGACTATCTGCCATCTAGAGGAGGAAGTGGAGGGAAAGAGAGGGAAAGTTGAAACAGAGATTTTTGCAAGAATCAATGTTGAAAAGTTACCCATGCATATGCTTTGCATATACAAATCTCTAATAATAATAAAAAAACAAGGATAAGGACAAACTAATATGAATCATAAATGTTTTACAGCAGAGTGCCTAGTTAAAAACAACAACTACAAAAGCAAATAAACAAACAAAAAAAAGTGTAAAATGGAGTTGCTCTTTTTCTTATGACCCAACAGATAAATATTTTATACATGCAAATTAAAGACCTCAATGAAAGACTAAGCTATTGTAGTTTTTCCCCACTCCCCCCAAGTTTAAGCCATAGATAGTAGGTCATTTTATTTGGAACTAAAATTTGGTGAGGGAAAGTCATCTGAAAGGATTTTGAAAAAAATATTCAGTATTAGATGAATATGTGATTATTATTATTTTTAAATTTTTTCAACAAAAAAAACAGCATAAGAAAAAAAGAAAGTAATATTAAACACAATAAAAGAGAACACTGTCATTCATGTTCCTAGAAGAACATCAGGGAAGATTCAAAATATATAACAACAAATTATCAGACCAAGACAGTATATATATATATATATATATATATATATATATATATATATATATATATATATATATATATATATTGTGTGTGTGTGTATACACATATATGTGTGTGTAGATAAATATAGATATATAGATATATCAGTAGAAGAAATTATATTCATAAATGTTCATCATGCTGTTGCTTTTAAGAATGATGGAGTCCTAGATGATTTATGTGGGGTTTTTGTTTCCTGTTTGTTGCTTGAAGAATCCAATTCTTACAGAGGGTTCAAGAACTCGAAGCAACACTTTAGGACTATGATCTATTGAGTAGATTTATTTGTCAAGTCACCCAATATGAGGCCACTGGACCCAAGTGTTTCAGGAGGAGAAAGTAAGGCTGGTGACCTTGCACAGATCTCCCTCACTCAAATACAATTAACTTGGATGTCATGAGAAGATCTCCTTTATGTCATGGTAGTCTTCCAGAATGAAGGACAAACAATGACAACAAGATTAATTTGTAAGTTATTAAAACAGTCCTAACACTACCCCAGTACTTTCCAATAGGCACTGCAAAAGTTGTAGACAACATCATTATTTGAAATTCTGCTAATCATTGTCAGAACTCAGGCTGCAATGACTATCTTTTCCTTATATTTTACTCTGTGACCCATATTCATGGCCCCCTGTAGGCCTTGCCATTCAACCACAATTCTGAAGCCCCCACCAATGTATGTTTATCAAACCAGAGGATGAAAGAAAAGTTCAACATAAAAGGTGTTGATTAGTTATCCCAAAAAAATTCGTAAGAGAAATTCCTACAACAGACAGAGCAGGGCCCCCTTTCATGTATCGATACTCAGAGAACACACACATAGAGAACCCATGTTTCCAAGACTACGTATGTGGGAAAGGCTTTCTACAGGATAAGCTCTATGGGAAAAGACCAAGTATTGTTCTTTATTAGGGGAATTTAGGGGATTTCAGAGTTCATGGAAATCATTTTAAGGATTTGCCAAATATGATTTAAGGCAGTTTAGATAGCTAACTAGCCTTGAAGCCAGGATGATCCTGGTTCAAGCCTTGTCTTTGATGCCTACTGGCTGCATGACTTTCATCCAATTATGTAACTTCTTAATGCTCTAAGCAATTACCCAAGATTATATTGAAAAGAAAGTACTGATCTACATTTAAAAGATTTTCCTCTCCCGGGAGATGTCTAAACCAATGTAATCTCAGGTCCAAGCCCAGTCTCTCTCAAATATATTATGTTTATTATTATTATTATTATTATTATTATTATTATTATTATTATAGAATATGTGACAGGGTAATTTTATTCTTTAAATTTTATTAACTTGAGGTCCTTTTATATTACTCTGGGCCCTGAATGGGGCATGTTTCTTTACAAATAACTCTTACTCTCACATTAGGAAGACTGAGTTTTAGTCTTGGTAAGCCTGACCCCTCAAAAACAGGAATTAAGCTTTTCTTGAAATTTCTGTCTCGTTAGGCCCCCACTTAAGAATAGACCTCCAGGAAATGTAAATTAAGACAACTCTGATGTACCATTACACACCTCTCAGATTGGCTAAGATGACAGGAAAAGATAATGATAAATGTTGAAGGGAAGGTGGGAAAATTGGGATACTAATACATAGTTGATGGAGTTGTGAACTGGTCCAATCATTCTGGAGAACAATTTGGAACTAGGCCCAAAGGGCTATCAAAATGTGCATACCCTTTGATCCAGCAGTGTCTCTACTGGGTCTGTATTCCAAATAGATCATAAAAATGGGGAAAGGACCCATGTGTGCAAAAATATTTAAACACCCTTTTTGTAGTATAAAGGAATTAGAAAACTGAGTGGATGCCCATCAGTTGGGGAATGGCTGAATAAGTTATGTTATATGAACATTATAGAATATTGTTGTTCTATAAGAAACAATCAGCAAGAAGATTTCAGAGAGGTCTGGAGAAACTTACATGAACTGATGCTAAGTGAAGTAAAGAGAACCAAGAAAACACTGTACACATAACAACAACAAGGTTATGTGATGATCAACTGTAATGGATGTGGCTCTATTCAACAATGGTCAATTCCAATTATCCTGTGATGGAGACATTACCACAGTGGGTGCTTCTTTCTGGCTCAGTTGCTAAAAATTCCTCTCCATACTATTCACAGATAGTGATGGACCAAACTGGAGTCAACATTTGTGCTTGTCTTTTTGCCAAGGGATCAGTGCAAATGTCTCATCAAATAGCGTTTAAGCACTGTCCAGCTCCACAGAAAAGATTCTGGTCTTCCCACCCTGCCATATGTATAAGTCAATGTTTTGCACTCAGGACATCGCCATTCATTGAACTCAAGAATCAGATCCAGCAAAAACCTATTGATTTCTTGATCATTTTCAAATTTTATCTTGCCTTTGTTTTAATACATACTTCATCATTTCCCCATAACCCCCCTTCATCCGCCCCACATATATGGATCCTTTCCTTCTAATAAGAAAAAAAAATCCCACAGTCAGATGACTCAAAGCTACATGTGCTAATCTGTCACCAAATTCTAGGTCTGATATCTCCATGGATCTTCTGAGGGAAGAAAGGTTTCCTTTTCATAATAGAATTTTATACATCTTAAAGTAGAAGAGACCTCAGAGACCATCTACTCCATCTTATTTTTTTTTTCTTAAAGGAAATTAAAGCTTGGGGACCTTAAGTGACTTGCTCAAAGTCACCTACCTAATACATGTTCTTGTTGATTCATTTCAGTTTTGTCCAACTCTTTGTGACAACATTTGGGGTTTTCTTAGCAAAGCTAGTGGAATGGTTGGCATTTTTTTCCAACTCACTTTTACAGATGAAGAAACTGAGGCAAATGGGGTTAAGTAACTAGAATCATCTGGTTGGGAAGTGCCTGAGCCCATAATGGAACTCCCAAAGATAAGTCTTTTTGATTCCAGGCCCAATGAGATTGAAAAGAAAAATGTAGAGAAGATGAAAGGGAGTAGAAAAAGATAACAAAATGGCGCCATCCCCAAAGAGACTTTGGCTATAGGGACCACTGTAGCTAAAGTCTTGAGCTCTGAGCACTGGCAACCCTAGGTCTAAGTATGCAGGGTCTAATCAATGAAAGCATCTTAATTTGGCAAGGAACATATGGGCAGGAGAAACATGAGTTTCTCTTTGGCCAATCCAATCCCATCATTTCCTGGATTTTGTTAGGTGATTATCATCATTTCTCCATACCAGTAAGTTATAAAATATGAAGGGACTATACTTAACAACAGAAAAATAAATAATTCTTTCAGAGCAATGTTTACTCTGCCCAGACCTTGTAAAACATGATTTATGAAGTAAGCAATGTGTGCTGAGTGGTGGATCTGGGAAATTATGAAAAATTACAAAAGATGTGAATGTTACAGTCAAGGGCAGAGAAAACTAGAACAAAGACCTTGGGTGTCAGGAGAATGAGATCCTAGGGACGTGAGCTTGATAATGCCAGAAGGATCATCCGGCTTCTCATATATAAAGGTGAACATTATTATTATCCTCATTTTACACATGAGGAAACTAAGGCTGAGTGATTTTCTCATACTTTCAGCTAGTAGACAGATAAAAACATTCTGTAAATACTTGCTACGTGCCAGGGAAGTGTAGGAGACAATATCCAAATTCAGCTCTTTCTGACTCCACAAGCAGGATTTGCTGCCTCCCTAAACCATCAACTTGTCTCACTGAATCATTTGATTTTCCCAACGGTGCAACAACACAAATCAAAAAATAAATAAATAAAAGGTGGACATGCTTTCCATCAGAGCTATACTTAGAAAATGTAGCTGGCCAGCCTGTACTCCTGTGCCTAGCAAAGGGAGGGCTCAAATTCTTTTCCTTCATATTCCTCCCCATTCCCATCCCACTTTTTCAGCACCGACCCAGGCTTGGGTAGCAAAGGCTTTATTTCCAAATCTGAGAGAACAGGGTGTTTGAGATGGGACCTGGTGAGATATTTAAAGGCTGGTTTTTATTAATATAATGGTTAATATTAATTTAAATATTGAAGAAAGGGGGCAGTTAGGTGGTGCAGTGAATAGAGCACCAGCCTTGAATTCAGGAGGACCTGAACACTTAACACTTTCTAGCTGTGTGACCCTGGGCAAGTCACTTAACCCCAGCCTCAGGATAAATAAATAAATAGATTAGATAGCTAGCTAGCTAGATAAATAGATAAATATTGAAGAAAAGTTGGCAGGAGTGACTGGCTATGTAATGAGGGGTAGAGATTCATGTCATGTAACTTTTGTAACATCCAATTAATGGGGAATCAGAGGACGGACTGGTGCTTCAGGATAGGGAATAAAACGCTGCCTTTAGAGTTTCAAAATTGTCTACTCATGTAGGCACCCATTCTAGCAAGAATGCCAAATAACCTTTCCTGCATTCAAAAAAACAAATGTTGAAGCTGAATAATAATAAAAGTTCACATTTATATGGCATTATAAAGTTGGTCACATTTCTCAGAAACCCTTGTGAAATAGGAATTGAAAAATAGTATCCGGGTTTATGAGGACACTGCGGTTTGATGAGGTTATAGGCCTTCTTCAAGGCCACACAGGTAAAAAGTGTCAAAGCCAGGATTTGAAATTAAGTTTTTCCTCCCTATTATGCTATTTTCCAGAAGCCTGGAGCCTCCTGCAAAGGGGCTAGACATGGGACCCAAGGCTGCCCAACTTAAGGGCCATTGGCATTGATGCTACCTGGCCCCACTTGGAGAAGAGGTGGCAGTAGCCCAGCCTTGTTGGAGCAATATGTCCTGACCAGCCTCCTGACCTTCCTGGGGCATTGCCTCTCATGGCAGTCTCCTGACCTGGCTCAGTCCGAGGCTGACTTGGGCCAGCTTAGTGATATATTTATTCCTGGGCATGATGGCAGACTTCCTCTGCCTCATGCCCCAAGTGTGTGTTCTCCAAGTAAACATCCTGGGCTTGGCCTCCTCCCTCGTCTCTTGGGACTTTGGAGGCTAAGCTCCTGACCACCATGCTTTCCTGCTTAATGGATTCTGATGCCTCTGGCTCTCCCCAAGTCTGACTTGGACAACCTTGGTGTTGAAACTATTCCTAGACTTGACCTTGGACTTCCTGCAGCTGTGCCTCATGGGGGACTGCCAACATGGCTCCCTCTCCTCTCCCATCAAACACCCTTGTAACTTGGCGCCATCTTTTCACATCCAAATCTGAAGGACTCCCTCATACTCTTGGGATTGTCCCTGACTCTCAGCTGCCCTCTAGTGGACTCTTTTTAGTACCACCCCATTGTCAGGCCAAGAGTTAGAATTAGTCCCAACAAAACATGGAGGGGACATCTCTCTAGAGAAGACAGGGACAAGGTTGGAGACAGGAACTTGTCCAGAGGCAATTTTAGGAGACCAATTGTGTGCGAGTTCAAATGCTGCATCAGATAGTTGCTATTTGTGTGATTTCTGGCCACTTAATCTCTCAATCTCACTTTCTTCCTCTATAAAATCAAATCACTTAACTGCTATTTGTCTATTTCTTCCTCTAGAAGTGACAAAGTGGGGATAATAAATACTTATCTCCCAGAATTATTGAGAAGATCAAACAAAATTGCACACGTCAAGCAGCTTAGCAAACCTTAATGCTCTCTGAAAAGATTAGCTGGTATTATCTTTCACTTGGCTAGTGGGACAGGTGTGGTCATCAAACTATAATTAGGACCAGGAAGTCCCTAAGGGACAAGCTGAGGTAAGAAGTGAGGCTGCTGGTTGGCCAGACCTTTTTTTATCAGAGCTTCCCTGGGGGATACCATTCCAGTTAAAAGGGCAAGCCTCCAGAGGAGTGGGGATATCTCATTTCCTTTGACTCAGCAATTTTGAGGCAGTCAATCTACTTCAGAATAAAGTGATCTGGGCAGACTAGGGGCCGGACAGAGCTCAGAAAGGAGAAGCTGGGGAGCCTTGCAGCTGGCTCAGCTGCCATGGTCACTAGGCCAGGCCTGAGCCATTGTTTCTCCTGTCTCCCTACTAGTTGTCCCTCATGCCTGTCATGTGCCCACCTCTGCCTGAGAATTCCCAGCTGGTTTCAAGACTTATCTTGAGTTCCTTCCTTATCCTTCTTGCCCCATTCCTAGAAATGACAAAACTCTTGAGCCAAATTATAAGTGGTTTCTTTCCATGTGAACATTATCTCAGAGCAAATCAAGAACTGTGTTTCCAGTGAATCTTAGTAACTCCTAACAAAAGTCCTGCTCTTAGGGGATGTCATGACTTGAGATTGGGAATGGAAATAAATGACCCTGCACTCCAGAATATCAGAAGGCTATCAACAAAATGTTAGATATAAGTCATTTAACTATATGCCTGATGACTGAGGATAAGTCTAGTTAGATCCAGATAGTGTCACTATGAACAGACTGGCCCCTAGGGGATTATGTATGTATGTGTGTGTGTCTATAAACATATATAGCAGCTCAATATTTATTTTTTATTTTTTATTAAAGGTTTTTATTTTCAAAACATATTCATTATACTGACCTTGCAAAACCTTGTGTTTCAAATATTACCCCCCAGTCCTAGATGGCAAGTAATCCAATATATGTTAAACATGTTAAAATATAGGCTAAATCCAATATATATGTATATATATATATATATATATATATTCATATTTATACAATTATCTTGCTGCACAAGAAAAATCAGATCAAAAAAGGAAAAAAATGAGAAAAAATAAAATGCAAGAACAGCAACAATAGTGAAAATGCTGTGTTGCAGCACAATAATTTTTTAATTAGAGCTGTCTCTTGTTTGTTTTTTAATGTCATGTTTTTTCTTGGAACTGAACAGCCTTACATTTGTACAAAATGTACATTTTTCCCATCTAAACTCATGGAGCCCCTGAATTCTGTCTATGAAACCTTTGAGAATCTGAATACCCCCTGAACTAGAACCCAAGAACCCTTGACCTAGAATCTGAGAATATTTGACTTGACAAGGCATCCTGATCATGATCCCTTGGCTGATTGAGGTGGGCCTACCTTTTCTCATACCACAGCCCACTTTAAACATATAACACAATTATTTGGTTGGAAGCAATCCCAATTCAATGGCAATTCATTGAAGCAAAAAGTTAATTTTATTAAAGTCCATTTTATTGGCTAAGAAAAATGGCATCTCCTTCTCTCTTTCCAATTCCAACATAGCATCTGTGTGTGTGTGTGTGTGTGTGTGTGTATGTGTGTGTGTGTGTGTTTTAAGGAAATGAGAAGAAACAAAAAAACTGTATTTCCTCTTGTGAAAAACCATCACAAATCCCCTTTTCCTCTGAATTGGGTTATAAGGAAGAAGGCCCAATAAGAGTGAATCTGGGGAAGAGTTATTTCCAATCATGCTTTAATTCCATGAACCTTCATGCCTTGTCTTTGTTGAATAAGTTAAAATACATGCTAAGACATGCAAATGGCTTCAGGATTCCAGCAATATGAGCATTCTTTTCAACAACACAAATCACAGCTCACCTGGGGACACTCTAGCCAAGTTATCCCATAGGTTCAACGGGGTTGTGTGTGTGTATGTGGGGGGGAAGATGACTTATTGTTCTTTTGATGTAGAGAAAGGCTATCAGTGTCCTTGGTTATCCCTCCCTTATTCCTGCTACTGGACTGACTCAACTTCCTTTAAAAGCACAGATTTCATCAATAAGTTATTTCTCCTTCACAATTTCTTGTCCATCATGTGTTGCAGCTTGCTTGTGCCCATCAGCCATCCCACCATTGTCTCTTGGTCCTGCCAAGACAGTGGCCTTTTGATATAAAGATAGAGTAGAAATAATCCCTGCCTTCAGCAACAATGATATCATACAATATGATACCATACAGTGCAAGGTGATATGTTATCTATGATGAGATATAAAGCAACATGATGTCAGTATAATAAATATATAATCTATGATATAATACAATATGGTATGTCCATATGTACTTAAAAATTCTAATCTATAATAAACATGTGCTTATATACAGGTTTTATATATCATATCATATTATATGTTATCTATCATGTAGCATATAATAAATACATCATAGTGTATCCTATCATATCACACTTTTTCATGTTATAGTTTGTCAGATCTTATCTCATCGCTAATACAGATTTACCACTATTCTTCCATTTGAAGAAACTCCCTCTCCTAGTGCCAACTGGCATCTCTTCTTCCACTTATGGTTTAAGAGAGGTGTTCAGGACAATAAGAATTTGTGTGATTGGTTCAGGATTACCAAGAGCTATGAGATTTTAGGAACATGAACTAACTCTGAGGCTGCCTCCTCATTTAAATGTATGCAAATATGGATGATGGTGATTATATGTATGTGAAAGACATTTACATCCTTCCAGAGGAAAGTACCTCCTGAAGTGCCCCTCTAAGACAAGTACAAGATACTCTGGGTGAGTATCAACCTGGGAGGAAGGGGAAGAGGTCAGTGCCCAGAACAGCCTCTTCAAACAGAAGATTTTGCAGAAGACTAATGTGACTTGTACCACAGAGAGAAAGACAATGCTTCATGGCCAAGAGGGAACTGGATGTGGAAGTAGGAAATTTTGAATTTCAATCTGGCCTCTAATAATTGCTTCCTGAGGCCAAGTGACTGGATCTCTCCAAGCCTCCCATTCTTGGACTATAAAATGAGGAAATTATACCTTGCAATTTCTTGTTAGTCTATCATTCTATGAATATCTATGCTAGGTCTCTTCCTGGTAGAGAGGAGACTTTGGTTACTTCAAGACCACACTTGCAAAACAAAAATCCTGAGAGCTTCCGGGAGGCAGGGAAGGCTTTGAACAGTATTCTGGACACAGATTTTTGCTGTTTTCTAAAGATCAGCCTGGCTATGGACCTACAGATTCATCCCCAGTATCTTCAATCTCTAGTTGGATCCTTTTAATACATAATCTCCAGAAAACAAAGCTTTGCATGTGGTTCCCACTATGTAGTTTCTGAAATTCCTTCCAATTCATGACCCTGATGACCCACAGATTCATCCCCACTAGCTCCAACCTCTAGTCAGACCCTTACAACACATAATCTCCAGAAAAACAAAGCTTTGCATGTGGCTCCCACTGTCATTTCTGAAATTCCTTCTAATTCATGACCCTGATGACCCACATAAAAACCTGAACCTATGGATAAATACTTTATAGCTTAGAAGATTCACCTATGATTTACTTTAAACCATTGTAGGTGATGAAAATGTCTCCATGTTTTAGTAGCCAAGGTCATGTGTTTCTGTGACAAAAATCCCAACAAAACTTAATTACCTGGTGGTCATCCCACCAGGTGGCAAACCCACTCTAAATTTAGCCAGACTAGTTGTGGGGAGATTGGCAAATATTCTGTAGTGTAGACCATTCTTGACTTTGTCTCATTTGGTGAGACCATCCAGAATAATCTCTCTGTTGCCATAGTCTATGATTTGGAGTCATATTAGGTATTTAATATGTGCCTCTTCCTTCCTTCCTTCCTTCCTTCCTTCCTTCCTTCCTTCCTTCCTTCCTTCCTTCCTTCCTTCCTTCCTTCCTTCCTTCCTTCGTCCTTACTTCTTCCTTCCTTCTTTCATTCCTTCCTTCCTTCTTTCCTTGCCTCCTTTCTTCTTTCTTTCCTTCCTTCACTTCTTTTCTTTCCTACCTTCCCTCACTCCTTTTTCCTTTCTTCCCTCATTCATTCATTTCTTCCTTCCTTCCTTTCTTCTTTCTTCTCTTCCTTCCTTTTTTCCTTCCTTCCTCCTTCCCTTTCTCCTTCCTTCCTTCTTTTCTTCCTTCTTTCCATTTTTCCTCCTTCCTTTTTTCTCTCCTTCCCTCCTTCCCTTCCTCCTTCATTCCTTTCCTCACTCCTCTTTCCTTACTTCCTTCCTTTCTTCCCTCTTTCTCTTTCTTTCCTTCCTTCTTCCTCCTTCTCTCCCTCCATCTCTTTCCTTCCTTCATTCCTTTTTTTTTTTTTTTAACACCCTGGAAATTGAATACTCAAGTCTACTGACTATTTCTGGCAGATAGGTAGCAGAACAAATAGAGTTCTGGCCTAGAGTTAGGAAAACCTGAGTTCAATGTGATTTTAGACCAGAGTTGGATGACTGTGAGCAAGTCACTTAACTTATTTGGTTCAGTTTCCTGTTTTGTAAAGCAGGGATAATAATAGAACCAACTTCCTGGGTTGTTGAATGACTCAAATAAGGCAATGTTTGTAAAGCTTTTAGCACAGTGTCTGGCACATAATAGATGCTCTATAAAAGCATAGCTATTATGATTATAACTTCATTTGTTGCCATGTAGACAAAAAAGGAAAATAAAAGTTTGTTTTAATGACGAAAATCACTATAAGACTGAATTCAGCTGAACCTTTTGTGCAGGTAGATACAGCCCAAGTACAAGTGTCATTTTCTAGGTCTACTCGAGTAAGTTACTTAATATATTGGTGTCTCGGTCCCTTCATCTGTAAAATGGAGATAATGGGGTCCTGACAAGACTACCGGCAAGAATAATTGATAAGAATAAATGCACACCATTTTTCAGTTAGAAAAGAGCTCCTCAGCTGAGGGCTGCGGGGTAACTGTTGGCAGCTTTGTTGTTTCGTTATACAATCCTTCTGGTAGAGAAGAGCTCTTGGCCTAGAGACGGCATGAAACATGTCCCATGTGAGAGATAAGTTGCTAAGGTAACTCTATTTTCTTGCAAATACTCCGCTAAACAGGAGCCTGAATCATCAGTGGTGTAATTTATGGTTGTCATATTTAGTGAAATTTTCTAAAGTTTCTATTCTGTGAACTTTAAAAGAAATGTATAATGGAGGGAGGATGAATTCTAAACCCTTTTTCCTTGTGTCACCGTCATAAAGCACCTTAACAGAGTCATCAATTGCACTTGGAAGTTAATATGGCAAATGCATCTCACCTTTCTATCACTCTTCTGCCAAAGCTCAGATATGTCTCCTCTGTAAAGCCTTTTCTGGTCTCCCCAACCAGAGGTTATATCTTCCTCCTTAAATCTGTCATGCCATCCTGATTGTTGTCAACCCAAGGATTTGTCATGTAATGACTTTTATTATGGTTATTTGTCTATGTCTTTGGCTACTGCCTGCTAACTAGACCCCAAGCTTCTGTAGTCCAGGGTTTCTATGGTTTTTCATCAGTGTATTCCAAGTTGGCCCTCAACAAATGTTTGTTCATTGATTGAATTGGATTGGATTCAGTATTTGAAGTTATGAATAAAACCTTGGATTTTTACTAATTCTGAATTCTATGATGAATTAGGCTGGCTTAAAATTTGTCTTTGTAACACCTGTGCAAAAGGGGATTTCCTACAAAGTCACAGTAGGAAGAAATTGGTAGGGAGCACATTTAGTACAGGTCAGAAATCAAGCTGTTTTTTTAGTATCTGCACTGATTATTTACATGCAAAATAAATGCTGATAATTTCAATTAGCCTTCAAAATGAATTTATTTATGTTGCAGGATTGTTTGAATTTGTATTTGAAATTTTAGGACTTCATCAAAATTAATGTTATGTAGCTGAAAGAAAAAGGCAAAACTATTTCTTTTACAATTAATTTAAAATCTTTTAACTGTAGTCTGAAATCTTGGATTAAAAAATTGATATTGTCACTTAAATATAATTGATCCCTTTTGCAATATTATATATTTTACTTCAGGCATTTATTCTAAGAAGGGGTAAATAGTCTTCAGCAACCTGAGATCTGTGACATAAACAGGATTAAGATCCTCCATCTTATATGTTAAAATCTGAAGAAGTTTATCATCCTTCCTAACTTCTTTTCCCTCAAATGGAATGATGTAACTGATTCCTTCCTCCTTCAAACTCAGTCCTTTTCCCTATATAGTCTTATTTTTTTATCTTTTCTGTTGACTTACCATTCATTTTTCTAGAGAAGAAAAAAATGAGAGACTCTGTGACCTATGTCTTCCTCATCTTATCTGCTCCTCTGGAGTCAATTATCATCTTGATGCAGATAGCTCCTAGATCTTTACTTTACTTCTCCATCTCTCTCAGCCTACATACCAGCTCCCTCCTGGGTGTCACCACTTAAATGTCCATTGATATCACAAATATAAAACATACAAAAAAGAAACTCATTATCACGCTCCTTAAATCTGCCCTTCCCTTCCTCCAAACTTCAGTATTTTTCTTGAGGATGTCATTATCCCTTGGCTCCCTGGAGAAATTCTTGCCTTTTTACTTTGATTGTTCACTTTCTATAGCCAGTCATGCTCCAAGACTTGTCAATTTCATAATCAGAATTAATATGGCAACCATCTTATTAGGTCCTTACTTCCTTTCATTGAAATATCCTCTTAATAATTGGTATTCTTGTCTCCATTCTCTCCCCTTCTCTAAATCAAGCCTCCACATAGCTATCAAATTAATATTCTCAAAGAATAGGTCTGACCATGTCACTTCTCTGCTCTAGAAATTTCACTGGCTCCCTATTAACTCTAAGATAAAATACAAATCAATTTGTCTTATATTTAATGTATTTTAACAATCTGGCTCTAACTTATCTTTAGGCTGATTACAAATTATTCCCTCTCTCATACTCCTCAATCTAAACAAATGGCCTATTTGCCATTGCCCTCTCTTCATTTGTACAGATTAGTTCTCATTTTTAGAATGTGTTTCTTCCTGATTTCTTCCTCTTTGAATTCTTAGCTTCTTTTAAAACTCCGTTCAGGTGTAATCAAATCCTTTCTTAATTCCCATATCTGTTAGAGTTTTTAATTTTCATAAATTATGTTTTATATACTCTCATCTTTGTAAACAATGTATTCCTGTAACACATAAGTACTATAATTATGTACAGTAATACTGTAAGATATTTGATCAGAGGTGCTACTTATCGTTTATTTTATATCTCCACTTCCTTGAATATATAAATTATTGGATAACTGCTTGATTATATGATTTAAAATGCATCAATTCAAAATGTATTTCTCTTCAAGATTACTCAGATTTATAAAAACAAAACATAGGGAGTCATGTGGTCAACTCCATATGGGTACAAGCATCCCCTCTACAGAATAAAAAAGCAATGGCCATTCAGCCTTTGCTTAGGGACATTTGATAAGGAAGAAAACCCATTGGCAATAACAATGGCTGTTGTTTTTTTCTTCAGTTAGAGGAAGTTTGTCTTTAGGTTGTTGTCCATTATTTGTTTTCTGAGACATCATGGGGTGATGTATTGACTTGTACAAGAATTAGAAAGTGAAACAGAGTTACCCAAAGCCATCAGCCTCACTCTCTCACCCAGAATCATTGAAATCCAGTGATAAAACAAAAGTCAAGACAATTGGTGATAGCCTAGGATGGGCATCTTCAAGTTTGACCCTTTATCTGTCTTCATGGCCATTGGGGGAATTGTTCTCATCTTTCCCTTCCTCTGGGAGAAGTCTTCAGATTCTTGGGGTACACAACTCCTTAACTCATTGATAGCTTTGAGGCCTGTTGGTCATCCTCATCTTGCTTTATCCTTGTATGCCAATGATATTATTGGGCGTGGCCACTGTATACAATACAACCTCCAGTTTTTTGGAGAAACAGATCCTTAAGTAAATCCCAAGGCTAAGACTTTGCAACTTTCACCCATTGCTTCCAATTTTGCCCTTTAAGGTCAGACAAAGCAGGTTTAATCTTTCTGAAGGACAGCCCTTCAAATCCTTGGAGCTGCCAATGGGCCCAACTCTGTCTATTCTTATCTATGTGAAACAACTCCTATCATGCGGCACACCAAATTATAGTTCAGTTTTGTGAGTCTAGACAATATCTGTGAAATGTAAAGGTGTTTTTTTTTTAAGTTAAAAGGACTCTTTAAAAGGCTTATTCCATTTCTTTTTCTCTCCCAATTTGGAAACACAGCTTCACTTGATGATCACAAAAATTGATTTTTCCCCCTAAGAGAATCAGAGTTGACAGAGCATATCTCTCTGTTTTTTAAATGGCTTGTGATTCATTTCAATTCAATGCAACAAGCCTGATCTTGGCAAAGTCTAAAACAACACAGCTACAATGTCAAAAAAAAAATTGGACTAGGATCAGCTTAAACATAAATGTGCAGGTATTTAAAAAAAAGCATCATTTTCAAACTATCTTCTGCTCTACTTAGTATCATCTTTAGAAATCAACCCTTATAAAATGCTTCAAAATGGAGGGAATTAGGGCATTGGAAGATATTATATGAATTTTCTCTCAGAGAAAACTGTGAACACTATTTCTAATGAAATCTAATGAATCTTCTAAAATTCTATTCTGATACATTATCATGGCATGGCAATAGAAATGCCCCTGGGCTCCTAAAGGCGATGCCAGCAGAGTGTCAGTTCTGACATGTTTTACTGCAAGATAGAAAGCTTCTAAGTATAGGTCCAGTGACCAAAAAAAAAATTTCTGCCATCTGAGGATGCCCAAGAAATAGAGGGAACTCATTAAAGAATCTACAAAAGGTAAGGAAGTATGATGGTCCCAACCTGTGAAGAGAACTCACATTTCCACCTTCACTACCAGAATAATTGACTTCTCATCTGGAAACTTCGTTCTGCCAAAACTGGCTTTCTTTTCTTACTGAGGAATTCTTTCTGAGGATTTCCATTTTGGAGACAGACACAGGCTGGCCTTATTTTGTCTCTTGTCCTTCTGATTTTCCTAAACTTTGTTTCTGTTTCCCTTTTCTTCCTTTCGCTCTTTTTATATTTTGTCATTCCCCATTAGAATGCATGTTCCTCAAGAGGAAGGATTACCTTTCTTCCTGCTTGTATCTGTGTTCCCAGTGCTTAGCACATTGCCTCACACATAGTAAACACTTAATTAATACTTGTTGCTTGCCTGTTCAATAGAGTCATTGATCATTGAAATAACAACATGGCAATAAAACCAGGCCTTTATGTGATGGCTCAACTGATGATTCATATCCATCTACCCATTTTAAATTTTTTTCTTTATTTAAAATTTGTTTTCAGAGACGATGACAGTTAAGATGGTAAAAGTCACTGGAACTCACAGGAATTCTTCAAAATTCACCTCCACAAAATTCACCAACTATAAAATAACACTTCAAAATGAGTTCTAGAGTCCAAAAACAACAAAAAATGCAATGAAACAATTTTCCAACCTGAGACAACTCGAAGGTTGATAAGAAAGAGCTATTTCAATAGGGTAAAATGGAAGTACCATGTAGCATAGATAGTATCCAGGCAAGCCAATAGCAGATCATGCTCCAGCAAGCCAACATCCAAGTCCCAAGCTACACAACAGCAAAATTCCATTTCCCTGCTGGGCCAGTGGTGAGATCTCATGGGCATGGGCCCCAAACCCCAAAACAACAAGCTCAGGTCATTGTCATGTTTACCTCAAGAGCAGAACCCAACTTTAACATACAGTTAAAAATCATCAAATGAGCTAGAAAATGAATAGGAAAAAAAATAAAAATTTGAGAACCTGACCATAGAACATTACTGTGGTGACAGTAGATATCAAAAACCCAGATGAGAATAACAATGTCAAAATGGCTGCATGCAAAGTTTTAAAGAAAAATGTGAATTTTATTCAGGTCCAAAAATAATCTCTGGAAGAACTCAAGAAAGTTTTAACAATTGAATAAGAGAGATAGAAGAAAATTTGGGAAAAATGAGAATGATGCAAAAGCAGAATTCTCTCAGAAAAACCTGGAAAGACTTCCATGAACTGATGCAAGGAGTACTATTAACAGCAATATTGTAAGATGATCAGCTGTAAATGACATAACTATTTTATGCAATGCAGTAATTCAAGACAGCTCTGAAGATATTGTGATGAAAAATGTTATCCAAACCCAAAGAAAAAAATTGATAGTGTATGAATGCAGATTGAGATAGATTTTTTTTACTTTATTTTTCTTGAGGATTTTTTTTTGTTTCTGTATTCTTTACAACAATTGATTATTATGGAAATGTTTTACATGTCTACACATGTATAACCTATATTGGATTTGCTTGCATTTTTCAATGAGGTAGGATGGGGAGGGAAAAAGGGAGAGAATCTGAAACTCAAAGTTTCAAAAATGAATGCTACACATTATTTTTACATGTAATTGGGGGAAATAAAATATTGAATTAAAAAAAAAGAAATATACAAAATAAATATGTAAAGAGGATGACAACAATTACACAACATGTCTAAATTTATGGGAGGTAACCAAAGCAATTTTTGGAGAAAAATTAATGTCTCAAAATATCTACATCAATCAAAAGGATAATGAGCAGATTAGTAAATTGGTCATGCAATTAAAAAAAGAGACACTAGAAAAATAATAAATGCAAAGTTCCTCATTAAAGACCAAATTGGAAGTCCTGAAAAATCAAAGAAGAGATAAATAAAATTGAAAGTGATTAATTTGACTTAAAAAAGAAAAAAGAAAACTAAATTATCAGTATAAAACACGAAAAGGATGAATTAACCACCAATAAAGAGCAAAATCAAACAACTATTAGGAGCTATTTTTCTTAATTATATGCCAGTAAATGTGACAATCTAATTAAAATGAATTGATATTTACAAAAATGTAAATTGCTCAGATCACCAGGAGAGAAAATAAAATACATAAACAAACCCAATTTAGAAAAAGAAATTGAAAAAAAGCCATCAATTAATTCCCTAAGGGGAAAAAAAACCTCAGGGTCTGATGGATCCATAAGTAAATTTTAGCAACATTTAAAGAATAATTAATTCTAATACCACATAAACTATTTGGGAAAAAATAGGTCAATTTTGCTAATAAATATTGATGCAAAGATTTTAAATAAAATATTGAACAGGAGGTTTATCATCAGGACCTGACATTATGATGACAGATGTATACCAGAGAAGAACAACTAGTTCAATATTAGGAAAACCTATTAGCAGATTTGACCATATTAAAACCAAAAGCAACAGAAATCATAATTATCTCAATAGATGTAGAAAAAGCTTTTAACAAAATACACACTCATTCCTATTAAAAACACTACAGAGTATCGAATTAATGGAGCTTTCCTTAACATGATAAGTATAATCTGTTCAAAACCATCAGAAAACATTATCTGTAATGGAGATAAGCCAGAAACTTTACCAATAAAATCAGGGATGAAGCAAGAATGCCCATTATCACCACTATTATTCAATATTGTCCCAGAAATTCTAGCTATAAAAGTATGAGAAGAAAAAGAAATTGAAGGATTTAGAATAGGCAATGAGGGAAAAAATGGTCACTCTTTGCAGATGCTATGATAGTATATTTAGAGAATTCTAGAGAATCAACTAAAAAATGCACTTGAAATTATTAACAACTTTAGCAAAGATGTCAGATATAAAATAAACCTAAATATATCATCATTATTTCTATATATTAACAATAAACCTACTAGCAAAACATAGAAAGAGGAATTCTATCTAAGATAACTGTAGATAATATAAAATACTTGTGCATCTGCCTGACAAGACAAACCCAAGGACTATATAAACTCAAATATAAAACAATTTTCATATAAATAAAGTCAGATTTAAACAGTGGGAAAATACTATTTGCACATGGATAGATCAAGTCAATATACTAAAACTGATAACACTACCTAAATAAATCTATTTATTTAGTATCATACAATCAAACTACCAAAATTACTTTATAGAGCTAGAAAGAATTAATAACAAAATCTATATTTGTCCACCTGCATTTTTTATTTCCTTTGCAGGCTAATTGAACACTATTTCGAAGTTCTGATTCTTTTGTACAGCAAAATAACTGTTTGGACATGTATACATTTATTGTATTTCACTTATACTTTAACATATTTAACATGTATTGGTCAACCTGACATCTGGGGGAGAGGATAGGGGAAGGAGGGGAAAAGTTGGAACAAAAGGTTTTGCAATTGTCAATGCTGAAAAATTACCCAGGCACATATCTTGTAAATAAAAAGCTATAATAAAAAAAAATATTCAGTGAATTAATATTCAGTAAACTTTTTTCAAAAGTAAGAAAGAAGGTGGCCTAACAGTAAAACAAGATCTCAAACTATATAATAAATCTGTATTCATCAAAAAGAATTTGACACTGGCTAAGAAATAGAGTAGTGGATCTGTGGAATAGATTAGATACATAATTCACAGTAGTAAATTACCATAGTAATCTAGGGTTTGATAAGCCCAAAGACCCATGCTTTGGGGACAAGAGCTAACTATTTTAACAAAAACTGAAGGAAAAACTAGAAATCAATATGGCAGAAATTCAGCATAGACTAGCATCTTACACTGTATACTAGCTCACAGTCAAAATGAGTCCATGATTTAGACATAAAAGGGAATACCAAAAGCAAATTAGGGGAACATAAAATAGCTTACATGTCAGATCTATGAATAAGGGGAAATTTAATTATCAAATTAGAGATAGAGAGCATTATGCAAAAGAAAATAATTTTGATTTATTAAATTTTAAAAAGCCTTTACACAAAGAAAATTAATGGAACTAACATTAGAAAGAAAGTAGAAAGCTGGGGAAAATTTTTATAACAAAATATCTTTGATAAAAGACTCATTTCTCAAATATATAGAGAACTTTGTCAAACTTAAAAGACTACAAGTAATTCTCAGTTGACAAATGACAAATATATATATAAAGAATCAGTTTTCAAAAGAAGAATTCAATGGCATCCATATATATGAAAAAATTCTTTAAATCACTAAATGCTAATTAAAAGAACACTGAGGTATTACTAATCTAAGAGAAAAAAAGGAATGATAAATATTAGATTATAGAAAAATTGGGACATTAATGCATTGCTGGAAGAATTTTTAAGTTATCCAATCATCTTGGATAATAATTTATAACTTATACATTTATAGACTTGTCTGGTGGCATTAAGTTTGACCACTTTTCTAGTCTAATGCTGGCAGTATGGATGAAAGGAAAGATTTGACTCCTGTCCTTTTGATTCCAAGGACAAGCCTCTACTTAAGATGTTATATTGTCTTTCCCTTTTTTCCTGATGACTAACAGTTATAAAACTATGCTATAACTTTATAATTTCCTTATTGTCTATTGAGGTGGATATGGCCCTTTCCCTGGTCCCAGTTACTGGTCCCAATTAATTAACTGGTCCCAATTTACTGTCTTTTAAGTGATGCATTTGATTTAGTGCTGTAACTGGAGTCAGAAACACCTGATTTTAAATTCAGTTCCTCATATTCCCTGGCTTTATAATCCTGGAAAAAAGTATTTAACTGTTGTCTACCTCTGTTTTCTGATCTATAAAATAGAGATAATTATAGCACCCATTGTGAAAATCAAATGAGATAATAATACAGTGTTTGGCACATAAACAAAGTAGGTGCTTAATAAATGTTCATCTTCCTTCTACCACTATTACCACCTTTGCCTCCTTTCTTAGCAGTAGGTGTTATTTTCTTCAGAATCCTCATTTTTTTCTTAATCAGTTCTATAACATCCTAATTTCATTCCAAATGAGTATGCTCATTTTCTAGCTTATTCCATTATGCTTTTTGGTACTGCTCTATTCTCAGTAAATTTATCTGCATCCTCAGACTTTTCAACCAACATTCTTTCTAATTCTTACCTTTAGTGGAAATTTATATTTCCCCCAAGAATGCTTCCTTCCTTGCAATTACTTACATTTTAGACCACTAATTCTTCTTTCCACATTTGTCAAGACCAAGAAGAATGGTAGGCAATTTTTTTGCCCCTGCATTATGCCCCAAATCCAGATGAGATTTTGAGATCATTTCTCTACCATTATTCTCCAATAAATTTTCCTTTTTTAAGATCCATGCACCTTTACTCAGCTCATTTCTCCAATTTTTTTCTGACATTTGGCGTCTTACTCTCCACTCCATCCCTTTCTATCAGCTTCAGGACTTCATTATTTATGTTGACAACCTCTATGGTAACAAGTACTTAACCTCTTCTCTCCAATGACCTACTTTCTTATTCTTTCATCTTTATTCAGCAGAAATCACCACTTCTAATGTTGCTATTCCTTCTCTGGAGCTCCTGAGAATTGCTTGAGAAAAGCATAAAATTTAGATTATTTCATCAGCAATTGGACATAACTTCAGATGAGCCACTACTGGTATTTAACAATCTCTCTGTTTTATTTTTATCACCTCTCTACTTCATTTCTGCTAGTTAATGTTTCATGCCTTTTTATCTCTCTCATTCTTATATACTATCCTCTTATTTCCACAAGACAATAGAGGCTAAACAGTAAGATATTTCTCATTTCATAACCTTCATTTTTCAAAAATTTCATTCTTCTTCCCTCCTATGACAGTCAAGATTGTGATCCTGGACTCAAGAGTAAGATGTTCATTTTACCCTTGATCCTATTTACTTATACATCCTTCAGGACTACTCTGGTAGCCATCCCTTCTCTCTCAAAAATCCTTCTGCTTTATTTGCTTCTTCTCATTTGTTTATATACATATCCTGGCCTTCCCTAGTCTAAAACAAAAACAAACAATAAAATAAAATGATTCTCATGATCCCATCACATTTAGTTCCCAAGTCATATTTCTTATTTCATTCACCGACGAACTTTTTGGGGAAATTGTCCAGACAATATTTCTGCTTTCTTATTACATAATTTTCACACAATATTATGCAACTGAACTTCCACTCTTATCATTCTACTGAAATAATTAATCTACTGATTGTCAAATCTTGTGGCCTAATTTTTGATCCTCACCCTACATGAACTCTGAAGTTTTGACACTATTAAGTTTCCCTAAAACATTATATTCTGCCCTCCTTGGTTTCAATGACTCTACACTTTCATTATCTCTTTTTATCTCTCTAACCAACCCTTTTATTTACTCAAATCTTTCTAACTGGTAATATGGACATTTTCCAAGGATTTGCTCGGATCTACCTTTGTGTGGTCTATTTAATTTCTTATTCTTTAATGATGTATTGACAATATCATTTAATACCACACATTTGGCTATCAACTTTATGAAAATGACCCCCAAATGTATAAGTCCCAGCCCTGATGTCTTCTCTGCAAACCATATTTTTTATTTTTTAAATTAATTTTATAATTATAAATTTTTGACAGTACATATGCATAAGTAATTTTTTACATTATCCCTTGCACTCCCTTCTGTTCCGAATTTTTCCCCTTCTTCCCTCCACCTCTCCCCTAGATGGCAGGCATTCCCATACATATTAAATATGTTATAGTATATCCTAGATACAATATATGTGTGTAGAACCTTTTTGTTTGTTTGTTTGTTTGTTGTTGTTGTTGTTGCTAAGGAAGAAATGGATTCAGAAGGTAAAAATAACCTGGGAAGAAAAACAAAAATGCAAACAGTTTACACTCATTTCCCAGTGTTCCTTCTCTGGGTGTAGCTGATTCTGTCCAATATTGATCAATACAATCTGAGTTAGATCTTCTCTTTGTTGAAGATATCCACTTCCATCAGAATACATCCTCATACAGTATTGTTGTAGAAGTGTATAATGATCTCCTAGTTCTACTCGTTTCACTCAGCATCAGTTGATGCAAGTCTCTCCAAGCCTCTCTGTATTCATCCTGCTGGTCATTTCTTATAAAACCATAATATTCCATAACATTCATATACCATAATTTACCCAACCATTCTCCAATTTATGGGCATCCATTCATCTTCCAGTTTCTAGCCACTACACAAAGGGCTGTCACAAACATTTTGGCACATACAGGTCCCTTTCCCTTCTTTAGTATTTCTTTGGGATATAAGCCCAGTAGTAGCACTGCTGGATCAAAGGATATGGACTGTTTGATAACTTTTTGGGCATAATTCCAGACTGCTCTCCAGAATGGTTGGATTCTTTCACAACTCCACCAACAATGCATCAGTGTCCCAGTTTTCCCACATCTCCAACATTCATCATTATTTGTTCCTGTCATCTTAGCCAATCTGACAGGTGTGTAGTGGTATCTCAAAGTTGTCTTAATTTGCATTTCTCTGATCAATAGTGATTTGGAACACTCTTTCATATGAGTGGAAATAATTTTAATTTCATCCTCTGAAAATTGTCTGGTCATATCCTTTGACCATTTATCGATTGGAGAATGGCTTGATTTCTTATAAATTAGATTCAATTCTCTGTATATTTTGGAGATGAGACCTTTATCAGAACCTTTAATTGTAAAAATGTTTTCCCAATTTGTTACTTCCCTTCTAATCTTGTGCAACCCATATTTTTATACTTAATTGCTGGCATGACACATATATCTAGAAATTATTAAGCCTCAAGCTCAACATGTCTAGAAGTTGATTATATTTCTCCCTAAACTTGTTCTATGTTCATATTTCATTATTTCTATCCTATGTCTTCTCTCCTGTCCTATCCTCTCTAGTCCTATCCTAGTCTTTCCTGTTCTGTCCTGCTCTTTGCTGTCCTGTTCTGCCTTCTTCTTCCTCTCTCTTTTCTCCCTTTTATCCCCCTCACTTGGGGACTATATTTCAGGTGAGCTCATTTCTAGCCTGTTCCACCCCAAAACAAGTTTTCTAATAGAATCTCCTCTTTCGAGTTTTGAGTCACAATGTATTTCTCCCTCATCCATCCCAGCTGAATTTGTCTTAGGGATAAAATGATTTTCAGGTATATTTTAAGTCACTTTCCTCAGGAACAAATCTTGCTAACTATGGCACTTCATACAAGTCATCCTGACTTCATCCTTAATAGAATTGTCAAAATAATCTTTCTTATTCAGATATCTAAAGAAAGGGAAAACACGAATGGGAAAAGGTTTTCAATAACATGCCATATCTCTACTTAAGAAGAGAAGACTTAGCAGGAGATGGCAGCTTTTTGCAAGAATGTCAAAGGCTGTTGTATTGGAGAATGATCATATGATCCTGAATTTATCTTTGGAATGGACCTCAGAACTCATCTAATCAAATCTTTTCATTTAAGAGCAGAGAAAATTGAGATATTTAATGGCTTCTCTAAATATACTCAGGCAGCAAGAAGTGGTCCTGAAATTTGCCTCCCAGGATCCTGATTCCAAATTCAACATTCTTCTATTGTACCTTAACATTCTCAATATAGTCCCAGAGAGCAGAACTAGGAACAATAGGTATCACTGCAAAAAGAATAGTCATTGGTCAATACAGAGACAAACTCTCTAACGATTAGAGTAAGCCCAACATGAAATGGACTGCTTTGGGAGAACCAACCTGGGAGTGTGCATGGTTCAAATGTATTTATCATACCTCAGAAAGAATTCTTATACAGATTTATATTAAAATAGATTCCGAGATGCCTTGCAAAAAGCTAAGACTGGAATTTTATGAACTTATTAAATTATTAATTATTAATTAATTATTAGTGTCTATATCCAAAAATCAATTAGAATTTGTATAATTACAGATACATCAATCAAATTTGTAGAAGTAGAAAATAGAATAAAATTTCATTTGGAAGATAAAAAAGGAAATAATAGGAAAGACAAAATGTTTAATTAAGTAGGTGCATAACACTTCCTGACCTCAAACTATGTTGTAAAGTCATGAAAAAAAAATAGGAGTTATGAAAGTTATTTGTTATTCATTAAAAACAGAAAAGGAGATTAATAGAATATCTGAGATAAGCAATGTGGCCAGAAACAATTAAACTGAATAGCCAAGTGTTCAAGAAATTCAAAAATATAAAAGAGTGGAAAGCTGGGGAAAATTCCTTGTTCACAAAAATTGCCAGAAAATTTAGAAAATAGCTTGGCAGAAAATAGGTTTAGGTCAGTGGCAAATACCATATATTGCAATAAATTCTGAATGGAAATGTGACCAAAATATTAAGAATAACTTCATAAATTTTTTTGAGGAGAATAGGAGAAAGAATGTATTCACAATTATAATTGGAGGAAAATTCTTAACTAAAAAAGTGATAGAAAGCATCAAACAGAATATTATCATTTCCATGAAATGGTAAATTTTTTGCATTAACAGAATCAATGCAAATAGAATAAAATAAAAAGGGAAATTATCTTTTAGGTTTTTTTTGGGTTTTTTGCATCAAATGTTTTGGTGAATCTGATAATGTGTGTGTGTGTGTGTGTGTGTGTGTGTGTGTGTGTGTGTGTGATGTATGGCTTTTAGTCTTTTATTTAGGAACTTATATTTATGTTTATATTCTCATATGGTATACATACATAATTCACTCAAATAATTATGAAATAATTTGTGATTTGTGTCATCAGAAAGAGTGTCCACACTAATAAGATCACAGTGCCTTTATGAGTTTGGGGCATAGGAATACTTGAAAACCATGAATAATTTGTATTTTCTTATTCATTCATTTATTCTCTTATTCATTCAACAAATTCTTGAAGTGAACTTAAGATGAATAAAATGCTGAACTAATAGCCATTATTTATTTTCTTGTTTGTTTGGTTTATTCCATATAGGTAACATTTTACATAGCATTTTAAAATAGGAATGAACTTGATCTCTGGAAAAAAATTTTTGACAACAGTTGGGGGCTGGTAAGAGAAGGGACAAACTTCACTAGTAATTGGCAAGCCAAGTCAAGCACCAAGCATTTTAAAGTACATGCTATGTTCTAGGTACTCTGCTAAAATACTGCCGGATCATGATGAGTGAACTTCCTAATTTGGAATAAGATTACAATAATGTTTTTAGTTTATATTGAGTTTATGTTTACAAAAGTTCAGTGATTTGTTGATGGTCATATAACTAGTTCACGGCATTGGGAAAATGCAATCCAAGGTCTTAGAATTCAAAGACCTAGACTCTTTCACTAGAGCCTACTTCTTTTTTTTACTTTCTATCAAGACCAAGAACATGTTTTATTTTTCCCTTCTTATCCATACACATCTTTCAAAGTACTTATACCACTCTATAGTTCCTTGCTGCTGAAAAATATTCTTACTGGCTAACCAGAATTTCACTCTGGCATGTTTTTCTGAAGCATCCATCCAACAATGTTGCAGATCTCATATAGGATCATAGATTCATATAGATATTTAAAGCTGGAAGGTATTTTAGATGCCATCTTATCTATTAACCTTTTTACAGATTAAAAAAACTGAGGCCCAAAGAGGATGTATCATAAGATCATAGATTTAGAGATTTAGAACTGGAAGAGATGTTTGTATTTATTAATCCAACCTTTGTATTATAAAAATGAGGAAGTTGTTATCTAAAAGTTATCTAACTTGCTCAAAATCATACTGGTAATTGGTCAGTCAATGAGCATTAATTAAACATTTACAATTTAGCTGGCATTGTGCAAAATGATTTAGATAAAAAGAAAGGCAAAAAAAAAAAAAACCCTGTGCTCAAGAAATATAAATATTAGTGAAGAAAAACAACAGGTTGAGATCCCTAATTAATTAATTGTTTGATTTTCACTTTAAAAAAATAACATTGGTGATTTAAAGGAAGTTGAATTAAAATGGGAGTCCAATTAAAAGATTATTGCAGTAATTCAGAAGAAAGATATTGAGGACTTAAACTATGGTTGGGGCTATCTGAGGGAAAAGAGGAGAATGTATAGATGAGATGTATATAAAAGATATATAAATGAAAGGCTTTTGGAAAGAGGAAGGAAGTAATATGGCGACAAGGAAAGGTGGGGATGGGAAGCCTTGAACATTGCAGGCCTATGGAGCAGTGAGTACAAAGATAGGATGACTGCAAATTAAGTATTCTATTGGTTGTGTTTTTGACCTTTGTTCTCAAAGAGGATCCATGACTTCAGAATGGTGATGTCTTGACTTGCAGGTGAATTAGATGTAAGTGAGGTAGAGCCATGCAAAGTCATCCATCTCACTCTCTCCTACAGAATCATCAAAATCCAGTGGAAAGACATAGTTCAGGATGACTGGCAATGGCCCAAGATGCATTTGGAGAATCTGAACTTTTAAAGTAAAGGTCTTTCCCAGGTCTCAGTTTGTCTTAGTGTGTAGAGGGGAGTAAATTGTAAGAAGACTGGAAATGGAAAGAGGGACTGAGTTATGGAGCCTTTAAATGATCCTTTTTGATTATGGAAGTATTAGGAGTCATTATAGCTCACTGAGCTAGGAGGTGGTATGTTCCGATCCATAATTAATTAATGTTTGTTCTTCAGATCTACACTTTAGAAAAATAGCATTAGTGACTGAAAGGAAGTTGGATTAAAATGGGAAACCAATTAAAAGATTATTGCAATAATTCAGAAGAAAGGCATTGGGGCTATGTTTGGGGCTGTCTGAGAGTGAAGAGGAGAATATATAGGTGAGAGATATTGTAAGGCTAAAACCAAGTTTGATAATGGATTACATGGGTATAGCAGATGAGAGGGAATAAAGAGTGTCACTAAGATCGCAGATATAGGTCAATGGGAGGATAATGATGCTTTTGATAGAATTGGGGAAGTTGAGTTGAAGAAAATGTTGGGAAGAGAGAGAAGAGGGTATTTTGGTGTATCTTGAGTTTGAGATGACTACAGGACTCATGTCTGAAATAAACTGGGAATTTTGGAGAGATTAGGACTGGGTATAGATCTAGAATCATGTGCATAAAGATGGGAACTGAACTGTGGAGAGCTGATGAGATCACCAAGTGAGACAGCATAACCTTTATTCTTGGCTCCATCTCAAAGATCCACAATTAAAAGGCCAGTAATGAAGAACCACAAAACGAGACTAAGGGGAGGCAGAGATTGGCTGTGAATGAGGTCCTCTGCTTCCAAATTTTCCACTATATTATATTCTGCTACAATATAAAGGAGTCTGAAACATAACCCCTGCCCTCAATCAGCTTATACTCTGCAGGGAGACAAGGATTATATACTTACCGTAGCTGGATAACAGTACAATGAGAGAAAGCAGAGAATTGGGATCTGACATATATACTAAACACTAAACTAAATAGATCAGAGAAAGGAGATTCTTGTCTTCAGGTCTTGGATTCGTGTTTCATTCATTCAGTTTCATTTTTGTTTACTTCTTACTTTGTAGAGTTTTGTATTTTTGGAGCCATAAAGAGTGGACACATTATATTACCACATTTCCTTTCTCGGATAATAAAACGTGCCCATATTAACCTAGAAGGAATGAGTTCTAATAATTGGGCTATTAACCACATAACAGGTTTTAACATCTATTTCTGAAGATGTGTTTTTGAGGTTAAATGTTAATAAAATCAGCTAGCACTTCCTACCTGTCTGACCATCTGTTGACTCCAGACTAATTATTGCTGATGAGTTGATCTTTCCGTTGAATTTTAAAGTTCAGGTAGAGATGCTGTGTTGTTCTCCCTTGTTCCTGCTCCAGTGACACTTAGCAGCTGGGGAACATTTGTATAAATAGATTAAGCAAAATTAGACCTGGAATAACTTCAGACTATAATTAGAAAAGTTTCAACTTGAAAAATGAAAAGGTTTCAACATGGTGGTGAAAGTCACCAGGTAAATATGACAACGTGAGTTATTAAGTACAGAACTGTAGTCAGTACAGGCATCTTAATTCTCATGTAGAGATTATTTGAAAGGTAACATGATGTTGGGAAAAGATTGCTTGATTTAGATTGCAGAGACCTGAGATCAGATTCTGTCAAACACTCACTAACTGTGTGATCTTGAACAAATCACTTATTTGCCTCCGTTTTGGTTTCCTCTCCTATAAAAGAAGATAATACTACTACCTAATTTGTGGTAGTCTTGGGAAGAAATAATAGTTAATGTTATAGTACTTTCAAAAGTTTTTAGGTAACTTTACATCTATGACCTCTTTTGACCCTTACAACAACTCTGAGGGAGATAGTGATATTATTAATTCCATTTTGCAGATAAAGAAATTGGGGTTATGAGAAGTGTGGTGTTTGTCATCACAAAGCTAGTTAATTTCAGACACTGTATTTGAATCTGATATCTTTTTAAGTTCTGTGCTGTATCCACAATACCCTGCAGTCTACCATCTTGTCAACCCTTAGAGATGTAAGTTGTTATTGTCCTCAATCCATCTATAAGTGGTTCCTCGGGACCCCTCATTTGGCAGGGAGAAAACATGCAGTATGGAATAGAGAGTTAATTTCAAGGTCAAGAAACCCTGACACATGCTGACTGTGTGATCTTGGGAAAGTCATGCATCTTCTCAGTGCCCAAATCAATGCCAGAAGACCCTAAGTTTCAGAAAAAATCCCCACCAGCTTTTATAGAGAAGGGAATTTCCTATACAATGCCTTCCCCCCGTCTTGTGATCAATAGTGGCCAACCCTGTTGAAGATAGAAGAAAAGTCGGGGATCATGCTCAATTTTCTCCAAAATTGAAAACTTAGTGGGAGAGATAACAATAATCTCTAAAAAGCTCTTAAAGAACAACATAAGCCTGTGCACAATTAAGGTTTACATGGTAGATGCTAGATCCAGAGAATAGAAAAATCAATATATGAGACCAGAATATTAAGGGAAAATGTCATGAGGAAAGTGACAGTTGAAACAGATGAACAGGTGGAGGAAATTGCGAATGAATGGGTGTAGAGAATAGCATGAGCCAGGGAACAGAGATAAAATTAATACTCTGTGTGTGTGTGTGTATGTGTATGTGTATGTGTGTGTGTCTATTCACATGCATGTGTGTACAAAGACTGGCCTGATCAAAATTAATATTCAGTTTGGAGAGGGATAAGAAAAGAAAAGAAGAAGAAACTTGAATGCTGGGGATTGTAGTTTAGGCTTAATTTACAATAAAAAGACATTTTTTTCAGCCTCTGCTAAAAGTTGCATGATTAGATCCGAGGCAATGGAATTTCAGCCTCAGAGCATGGATAGCTCTATCTGCTGCCATCTGATATAGAAGAGGCATTTAATGGGAACATCAGTCTGGCAGTTGATATATTGATGGGGACCTGGAGAATACTTAAAGGGACAGTTAAGAAGATGGTATCTGAGATTAGGTCTTGGCTTTAAAATATTAAATGGCTTAAAATATCAAAATAATTAGTTCTTAGAGGCTAATGAAAAAAATAAAAAACATGTATATATGTTTCAGTTCTTACAGATCCAATCAAAAGGACATAAACAGAAGAAGGAAGAAATCGTCTAAACTATCTACAATACTAGATAAAAGAAAGAGAGTAGCTTCAGTGTTGGAAGACACATCCAGAAATTCAGAGCCAAAATCCCAGAAATATATCAAGGGAACAAGATTAAAATAGGAATGCAAGTGTCTCAACACAAATTTACAATATATGGGTTATAAGCCAAGGAAAGAAGATACATTCAAGTATTAGAAAGCAAATTTGACTTCTGGATATAACTGAAGCTTGAGTTGGAACTTTTCACTGGAATATGGCTTTGGAAAAGTTATTGCCTAGGGATGTTTTATGCTCCATTATAAGAAACATAATAAGTAATGGGGAGCTGGGTGATTAACCTGTATATTATTAAAAGGAACTCTAGGAGACAGGGAGGTATGTGGAGCAGAGCATATCAGGGAAATATTTGGGTAAAACTCAGTGGGTGAAAAAAATAAAAGCATTATTGCCATCAGAGTAGACTCTTAGACAGAAAGAAGAAATGGATGAGGGATATAAGAAAAGATCACAAGTTTGGCAGAGTAATGATGGAGAATTTCATTTAATTATGGGTGCACTCACTGTGTGCCAAAAGTAGAATGGCTAATTATTTCTTGACCTCCCTAATGATAATTTCACTCCTGAAAATCTTGGGATTTTTCAGCAACAACAAAATGAAGGAAACTCTTAACTTGGATCTGATTGTTACCAACAAGAAAGAATTGGTTATTGGAAGTGGAAATCTTTGAGGAGAGGGACAGTTACTACTACCTCTTTAATTTGTGATAGAGAGAAAAGAGAGATTATCTTAATAAATCGTATATTTAGGTATTATGGGCCAGAACTTGAAACAAGATGCTAATGCTTATGTACTTGGTTCACACTTTTAAAGGAATTCACACCTTTTGAGAGCATATATAAGGAGAAGTTCACAAGCCCACAAAAGGACAAGCCTACTCTTGGACTTCTGGGAGATTCACCCACAAGCCCCCTCTCTGGGAGGAGGAATCAAGATTCATTCCAACTTCCACCTTTGTGCTGGCTAGAGACATTTGGAAAGAGCTCTCAGAACCAAGGAGAGAGACAGGCCTCTAAGAAAGCTAATCGGGCCCAGGAAAAGAGATAAGACTTTGAAGGAGAAAATAAAGGATCTGGACTTTAACTCCTGGTTGCATTTGGGATTATTGAACTGAAATGAAACTAAGGCTACCTCCAGAAGCTCCCCAAGAAACCTGCTCCCAAGGAACATTATATTTTAGAGAAGAACATTACATTTAGGAAATCAGATTTCATAAGTTTCACAGAAATTATAGGAAACATTTATAGAAATGGTATTTAACAGTCAGTCATGGATTATTTGGAGTTAATGTGTAATAACATAGCCACCAAAGATTTTTTTTAAAGATATGTGCACAAAAAGAAAATAGAGGTACAGGTAGATAATGAAAACTGAATATAAAAATTTAGCATAATCCTATGAAAATAGTGTCAGTCATGTTTTAAAGCTTAGACTGTATTAAAACTGATGAAGAAAGTGAGAGATAAGTGAAAACTTTGAGTTCTGTTGGGAATCTAAGAGTGCATAGGATCACCACTAAGGATGGCCAAGGAGAATTTGAAAGGGTGAAATAGAGAAGTTGTCTCTTTTTGATATTTCCTTTTCTTTCCAAGAGAATGATCTTTGGACTAAAAAGATATTACAAAAATGAACAAAAAGAATCAAAATCAATATAGAGAGATCATAAAGAATACCCATTGGCCCTCATGAGTTCAAGTCACCAAAGATGAGCTGCATCCCAGGATGCTGAAAACTGGCAAATGGGATAGTTAAGCCACTTTCAGTGATCTTTGAAAAATGGTTGACACAAGTGACACAAAAAGAGAGAAAGGCAAAAATTCTTCTGATTTTTTAAACAGGGAAGAAAAAAGCTTGGAGACCATGGATCAGTGAGTTTAAAGAAATTTTCAGCACACATCTGGAAAAGGAAGCAATAATCACAAAGAAACAGCATGATGATAAAAAATAGGTCATGACACACTACCCTTATTTGCTTTTTTTGAGTTAATAAATGACTGGATGATAGCTAGATGCCACAGTGGATAGAGAGCTAGACCTGTAATTAGGGAGATATAAGTTCAAATTAAACCTCAGAGACTTCCTAGCTATGAGTTCATCACTCAACCTCAATTTCCTTATCTGAAAATGGGCATCATAAGAGTGTCTGTCTCTCAGGGTTGTTATGAGGATAGAATGAGATAATATGCATAAATCACCTGGGATATTTTAAAATGTTATAGAAATGCTGCCTACTATATCATAAGATTGCTATTGATATCATGTAACTTGTCTTCGAAATAATATGACATCATCTCTCGATGCTTTTCTTGTGGACTACATGGAGACATGTGGCCTAGATAGCATTCCAGTTGCATGGATTTAGTGCTAGTTGAATGGCCAAACCTGGCCATTTTTTTAATTGTCAACATCAACTTTGAAGATGATCTCCAGGGCAGCATCCAGGAACCTAAGTTTGGCCTTCTGCTATGGAACAAAAATGACTTGTATAAAGAGAAAGATGGTGTTTTATCAAATTTGCAAGTAAATCCTTCTTTGTCAGAATGTGGCTCCAAAAAGGTCTTGCCAGGTTACAGCATTGAATTACTTCAAATAAGTAATTTTGAAGTAAGGTCAAATTTAATAATTAAAATGATAATGATAATACTTTAAGTTAAAGCAAGACAAAACAAAACAAAACAAAACAAAACAAAACAAAACAAAACAAATCAAAACTCACAAGAGATGTGGCCATAAAGCAGTACATCTGACAGATAATCTGGGGTGGGAGGGGATAAATGGATGCAATTCCAATGAATACACAATGTTGTAAACCTCCCACTTCACTTATACCCTTTTCCCCAAATAACAGCTTACATGGTCTTAAGCTACATTAAGAAAGTGTGTAGTCCAAAATCTAAATGGTAAGAGTTTCTGTGGTCAGACTATATTTAGAGTATGGTACCCGTTCTGGATATCCCATTTTAATGAAGGACAATGATAAAGTTCAAAGAAATTAGTAAAAATCGTCAAGATTGTGCCTCATGAGAATCAAAGAGCTAAGAATCTTTAACCTGGAAAAGAGAACAGGGTGGGGATGATAATAGAGCTAGCATTGTATGGCACTTTAAAGTTTGCAACAAAGTGTTTTGCCTAGACTGCTAGGTGGTGCAGTGGGAAAAATTGCCAGAGCTGGCAAAAATGTCTGTATTCAAATCTGACCACACAACACTAGCTCTATGACCCTGGCCAAGCCACTGAACCCCTGTTTGCTTCAGTTCTTCATCTGTAAAATGAGTTGTAAAAGGAAATGACAATCCATTCTAGTATCTTTTATAAAAACAAACAAAACAACCACAACAGTAACAAATCGAAACAAAAAACCCAAATCCCAAAAGGGTCATGAAGACTCAGATATTACTGAAAAAAAAAAAAAAAAAAAACTAAACTAAACTAAACAAACATAAACTTGTGTGTGTGTGTGTGTGTGTGTGTGTGTGTGTGTGTGTGTGTGTTTGGATAGATCTAAAGATAGTAGATAGAGATAAATAGATGGATAGAGATAGATTAAAAATAGATATAGAGATTTAGTGATAGAGATAGAGTTGGTAGATAGAAATAGATAGATGGAGGGTCCACAATGCAAGCACCTTGATGGGGGCAATAATCCATTTTAAAGGTTCCTATTTGATATTTATTTCTACAATCTTTAATTATGGATCAATCCTATTTTTATGCTTTTGACCTGCCTTGGAGAATGATATTAGCATTTCTAGCATGCTTTATCAATTAAACATGACATAATTTCTGTAGAGACTCATGGAGTGAAGGACCATTTGGTAAAAGTTGATAAGGTCCACTTGGGAATAATGGAACCAAGTTAATTGTAAATTATCAATATTTGAAATATAATTAGAAATAAACATTAATAAACAAACTAAATTCAATGGTTAATTGGTATTTTATAGTTTTTCCTGTATCCATAACTGTTATTTTCCCACCTCATAAGAATATATCAATGTGATATTGGTCTGTGTGTTACATTCTGTAATTATATTGAGACTGTAGCTCACCTGGGAAGAAGTCTGGACTCCATGTAGGACATTTTCTACACTAAAATATTATTATTAAAATAAATAAATATTCCTTATTGTGTCAGTGGAAATTTGTAAATTAGAATGAATTGTAGTTTTCTTGTCAAAAGTCATATGTTAATATTATGACTTGATTATTGATATGAATATTTAAAATATAAACTGAATTCTGCTGCCTATTAAGAAGTACAAAATGGAAAAATTTAAACATATTTATGGAAATTTTAATACATTTTCATTGCTGATTGGGTCATAAGTCTATTGTAGGGAACTGAACCCAATAGAGTTGATAAAAGTTTAAACAAAAACCTGAATAACATTGTGATTCATTAGTCTACCAAACTGTGATTGTTAGTGTTGGGTTGGCCTTGAATTTTGGGATAAATACATACATTGATTATTGGTGAAACCCAATCAAAGTATTAGCTGAGTACTTGGTCATTGGCTTAGGGAATGGTCAATATATCTTAGAATGAGGAAGGCCTGAGCCCTTCAAAACCCTACCTTGGATGCTTCTAGCTGGGTGACCCTGACTTTGGATAAATCATGTGCCCAACCTGGGTCTGCCTCAACTTCTTTACCTATAAAAGAATAATAATAGTATACCTATAGTGTTTTAGAATTTGCAAAATGTTTTCAACAGTATTTTGTTTTGTTCTCACAACGACTTTTGGAGATGGATATTATTATCATTCCCATTTTATAAATGAGGAAACAGAGGCAGGCATTGATTAAGATACTTGACCTGGGTTGTACAATTAGTGAGTATCTGAGAGTGGATTTGAAATTAGGTTTTCCTCACTCCAGACTCAGTGCTCTATCCATTGTGGCACCTAGCTCATAAAATTTGATAAATGTATACTCATCCTCATCATCCTCATCAGGATTAATTAGTATTATTATTATTACTGCTACTGTTTTGATGAGCAAGAATTATGATCATCAGATACACTTATAGAAATTGAAATGAATTTTAGTTTATTCATGGACATCAACAAATCTTGCTAAATAGAACTTCTTCCTAATTATTTATGCCTACAAGAGACTAAAGTAGAGCTTTCTTTGTGGTTTCCTCTCAGGGAAAATCTTCCTCATACACAATCATGCTCATGCTCAAATACACTGATTTATCTTGCTAAGTACTTTTCTTCTCATACTTCTGGAATGACAGTCCATTTATACTTAGCAGTACCTTTCACCTACATCCTCTCAATGAGAATAGATGCAAGATATAAACAAACATCTCTGTGTTGAAAGCAAGCACGACTCTCTGAAACGTGGCAAGTCGGAAAATGACAACAATGCAATGAAATCTCAAATAAATTCTGCATGATGAATCTATGACATTGCTATTGGAGGCACTGAATGTCCTTGGAATGGATAATAAGGATGGGAAGCAGATTTGTACTCTAACCACTCCTAATAACTCCTAGTTCACAATTCAGTTCTAATCCTGCAGAAGTTGCCTTTGCTGGATTGGGAGGCAAAAAGAAACAGAGAAATCAAATGTTTCATGAGTCAGATTAACAGAGGATTATGCTTCAGAAGGTCTTCAGGGTGAAGCAAAATATTATACTCCATATAGCTATCTCATCTTAGAATCAAGATGAATATTTTTAGTATGTGTTGCTCCTGAAAATAAAACTCTCTCTAATCTTCCCATGTTCTAGCGAACTGAAGCTTAAAACAAAAGCAATATGTGAATATAAATATTTAGCTGTTGAGTACTAAGTGGAGCAAACTCAGCGTGACTATTCCAGCTGGAGGAAGATATGAGATTTCTTGCTGATCATATTACTGAGTAAACCTTTCTTTAAATAGGGATGAGAGTGATGGAACTGAACCTTTTGAGTGCTGGTGTTCATGACCTTCTCACAGCACATTCCCCAGCTGAAGTTCCAATGATGTGAGGTTAGACTTATGGGAAACCTTGCTTTCATTTTAAAGGCCTTGAGAGGGATCAGGTTTCTGATATATACATACTAGTGCCTGAGACCCAATATCAATACATGTGCCTTTGGGGAAAACAAGCATATTTCAGAAAGCAAGGTGTTTATGAACTGTGAATGAAGACATTCATTTCTAGTAATCAATCTGGTTACTGTTGTTTCAGCTTGAAAATCAAAGTCATGGGATTATAGAATTTCAGAGTTAAAAAGACAATTTGATGTATTTAAATTTGAACCATAGCCACCATTATTAGATCGATACCAGTTTCCATATCACTACTGTACCCTCCCCTTGCGGGACCCCCACAATTAGGTTAGGGCAATTCTTTCCCTAAAAGGCAATAAAACTGTCCCTGAGATTTGACTAGGATCTCAGCCTTACTATTGACATTCTAAGTTCAAAAGAGTTAATATATGTCAAATCATTTTGTTAAGCTCAAAGCCTATATAAATGCCATAGAGTTAGAGTTGGGGGTTATTCTAAGGCCATTCAAGTCATCACAGCATGCACCGCTAACCGGATCCGTTGATGTATGGGGATAAGGGAGTTGTGTTTGCCTGAGTATTGTTGTTGGTTATCCTTTCTTTGCTATGCTCTAATTATGGCTCTTTGTTCACTGTTTAATAAGCTAGAAGTATTTTTTTTTTCATTCTGCTAGAGCTAAAATACCATGAAAGTAGTTTGAGTCTGGCTCACCATCCAGAAGAATGCCCAATCCATCCTCTGAGAAGTCATCCTCCCTCACCTGCAGAAGGCTATTCTGTGGGTCAATACCTCTCCATGTTAGGAGGTTTTTTCCTCTCCCCATATTATTTGAAACTTCTATCCAATGCTCTTGACTCTTTTCTCTAGGACCAATCAGAATGAATCTAAGCCCTCCTCCATATCATGGTGTTAGGTTCTTACTAAGTGCTAAATTGGTACTTAACAATTCTCTGGCTCAGAATTGCCAAAATGTCAAGGTCCGGGCTAGCTCCCCTGAAGGGCTCAGAATAAGTCCTTGCCCACATTGTGGGTGCCAAAATGTAATGTTCTGTCATCTCTCAAATGTAATCCTTCTCTGGGAGGAGATTTCTTTTCTGTAAATCTTTTTCTCTGTGAACAGTTTTCTTGGGAGGCTTCTGGAGCCTCCAGCCAGAGGGAAGGTAGAATCTTGAATCCTTTTCTTCCTGAATCCTCACTCTGAATCTCCTCCTGCTTCTCTGAAGTTGTCTCAGGAAGTCTTGTTCTTTTCTAGTCTAGAAGGAAAAGCTAGACTGCCCTCCTCTTTTATCCTCTCAGAGAATGGGCTTGTGGGTACTGCAGGGGCTTGTGGGAACTACTTACAGCCAATGAATTTGCTCCTTTAAAGTATTCCTTCAAAGGTGTAGACTCCCTAAAGATTTGAACTAAAAGTGTGAATTCTGAGCTAGAGAATTGTTAAGTACCAACTTAGCACTTAGTAGGAACCTAATATTATGGCCCTAAAAATAGTCATTATATTCTCTTTTAATCTTCTTTTCTTCAGGTTTAAACCCCTTTTACTCCTTCAACTGATCCTACATGACACAGATTGAAGATCCTCTCCTATTATGGTTGCTTACCTATGGACATGCCAGAGTATCTTGTCCATGTCCATGTCTTTCCTAAACTTTGATAGCCAGAACTGACCATATGACTCTAGATATAATCTCACTAGTATACATCATCTTATTTCTGGAAGCTGTGGCTCTTTTAATATGATTCTAGTGGTGGAAAATTCTTATATTGCACTCTAGGTATCATTCTACAATCCACTTTCCCCTTTTTGTATCACAATATAAATTCATTTTTACTTCTTAAAAAAACCTGTTATTAATGACTCCCTCAAAAGTCTCAGCGAAGCACTATCATGGAATGAGCATTAAATTTGGAATCAGTTGAGATGAGTTCAAATCTCACTTTTGGTACGTACTAATTGAAACCCCTCTGGTCCTCAATTTTTTCATCTGTAAAATGTGGGAGCTAAAGAGCAATGAATAATCACTTACCATCCAGTTCTGAATCAGTGATCCAGGACAGCAATGTCTTTCACATGTAGCAATGTCTTGAGTCTTGAGAAGGTCAACTATCATTGACCATAACAGCAATTTTTTAGGGCAAAAGGCCCAGAAAAGCTGTGAAATATGAGGTAAGAGCACAAAGTAATAGCTTTTTGGCTGTGGAATGTTCTCTGCAAGCTCAGATTTTTTTTCAGGCTTATTTACTTGATTTATGGTTTATAGTCTGCCTGCTTCCAAAAAGAATTCACATTTAATGGCAAGATTAAACTTCATGAAAAAAGGGGCAGTTGAATATCAATACCAAACCAAAGCCAATTAAAAGGAGCTGAGTAGAGAAGCATCCAAGTGCCCTGAATGATGAACAAGCATTGACAGTAAGTTGTGTATTGAATTTTAAACTTCTTGGCATCTAAACTAAAGGAGGGAAGCCATATTGGGTTATATAGAATTCACTCCCCTCCATCTGCCTTTTCTAGGCTCAAAGTTGTTTCACTTTGCTTTATGTTTATTTTTTGAAAATAATTAAAAAAATACTGCTCTAAAAATAGTTAGGATGTCTTTTCCCTACTCTGCTTTCCAATAATTTTCCTAATCACCCAAAATTGGGAAACAAGCTTTTAATTGAGACCATGTCATTCAACTAATACAATGTACCCTCTTTCCCCTCATTTACCCACTTAATTGTACGAAGAAATGAGTCAAATCTTCCAGCCACATGATGAAATTATAAACAGCTGCCTAGTTGACATGCTTTAATTTATTCATTAAAAAGGATTTAAGAGGAATACAATTGATACACGAAGCTAGCTATCCATAGAGGGAAAATAACAGCTATAAAAACAACTTTGATTTTAATTTTCAGGGGCAAACGATGTACTTTTAACTCCCTATTACTTTTGAAGTTGGTTTTGGTCACAGGGGATTAGGATTAGGAATAACTTGATGTAATTCACTATTATTGCCATGAAACTAATTCAAAATTCCTACAGTTATTATTAGTAACTATGTTAGGAGACATAGTGGAGAATCACATGTAAACAATCCTCTTCTGAGGAGCAAAATAAGACCCTGTTATAGTATGGTGAATAATCAATTCCAAATCAAATAACCCAGTTGAAATCTCAAGTCTCCTCTTTATTGTCTCTATGATCTTGGAGAAAATGTTTTCCATTTTCTGGGTCTTGGATTCATCACATATGACATGGAAATTTTAGAGTACTACAATTTCCCTAATTGTTCCTCACCTTAGCAGGATGTGATCTCAAAGGGCAACTTTATTTATCCACTCAGGATTCAGAGATAATCCTAAAGAAAGAGGTTTTCTACAAAAGTTGTGCTTCCCATTGATTATTAATTATGTATTTGGCATTAATTAGATTTTAGAAAAAAATTTAATTGACATGGCATAGAAAACATTAATTACAAAAATAATGACCACAGATAGATATAGAGTCTGTGGGAAGATTGGGATCAAGCTTAAAAAGAAAATGGAGCATTTGCCACAAGGGATAACTATGCTTCTGACTACCTGATGTCCTTTTAGGCCTTCAGGAACAGCGCCCTTATAGGGATTCAAAATTTTTCTTTCTTGGTACATCTAGTTTCCCCCTCAATGTTTCTTTCAGCTTCTGATATAGACAGTGGCCAATAATCATTAATATCCCAGAGGCACTCTAACTGAGCAAGCTTTGTAAAGTTAACTTTTCAAAGAAGGAAAGGAAGTGATGGAGAACTAAATACACCCCCACCTCCAACTGCTTAGGGTCAATTTCCTTGATCACCCCTAGTTGCTGAAATATTCTTGAGATCTCCTAGGAGAATCTGAACTGTCATATGCATGAGTTCAGTATTGTGTTGAATTCTTTCAACCAATCCCAAGATGTTTCATGGATGGCACCCTCTATTTCTATCCAATGATCCAAGGTTTCACTGTCCCAAATTTATGAGGAACTTGTTCCTACTCAGCTGCAACTTTGAATAATTAATTCAATGAAGAAGTCTGCCCTTTGCATTGATCTTTATTGGGATATGGGCTTCTCTCTCCATCCTTTCAATCCCTTTTAGCTTTAGAAACTATGAAAGAAGGATACAGAAGGACCAATCAATCATAGAATATGAACATTTAAGCAATCAACAATTTGTCAATCCCCTTTTCTGATCCAGATATTTGGGATTACTGACAAGGTATGTCAACTTGAACACCCCATGCTGTCTTTGAAATATACTGTCTAAGTGATTGCTTTAGGGCACAGGTATTTTTAGACCAGTTCTGGATTCCTCCAGAGAGAAATGCTCGGAGTCACAACTTCCCAGAATCAGACATAAGGGCTTTGTCTCTAAATAGGTTTAGGTAGATTGATGGAAGAAAAGGATTCTTGATTGTCAGCTTGAAATTAGAATCATTGCCAATTCCCATGCATTGGGATGTCTGGAATCAACTGAGTGAAGTCATAAGAAAAGAAGAAAAGAAGGGAAAAGTGCATTGAAATTATTGTTACCTTTTTAAATGTTATTTTCTAATACTACACTTCTCTCTACAGAAAGATTTTGGGTAGTGAAGTGGACAGAGTTTCAGGTCGTAAGTCAGTAAGCCTCATGTTCCTGAATTCAAATATGGCCTCAGACACTTAATTGTGATCCTAGACAAGTCACTTAGCCCTGTTTGCCTCAGTTTCCTCATTTGCAAAATGAGCTGGAGAAGAAAAAGGCAAACCACTCCAAGATCTTTGCCAAGAAAATCACAAATGGGATCATGAAGAATCTGACATAGCCAAACAACCAACAACATGATTGCATCAGATTTTTTTGTTCCCTATTACGCAGCTAATACCCCTATATTTATATTGAGAAAAGAAAAGGGTTTCATAATCTGATCTGCGAGTTTGACTTCCATTTAGTGTTATTTTAAGACGCAAATTCATTCGGAAGATCT